>NC_060955.1:20942557-20962557 GCF_910589235.1 Vespa crabro
GAATGTTATATCTTTTAGACCCGTCGGCTCAAGCGAGAGCCTTATCTCTTGTTACGAATACGGATGAACTTGAAAATGTGACGCTTAAGAATTGCACGAAGGTGCTAGAATCTATGCAAAACGGTGACTTTGGTTACTGCGACAGTACGATAGCCGAATTTATATCAAAATGTCACAAACTCTTCCCGTACGCTACTGCGTTTCGGCTGCAGGAAACAAAACCTACTGCCAATCATCAAGACAAGGAGAATTCTATTAAGAACTGATCCAGGTACGCGCTATCTAGCGTCGTCACTGGCTTGCTACTACGTAGTTAGGCGAGGCAATCGTGAGAGGCGAAAATATCGAAACTTATCGATCTACGTCGAAAGATTTAAAAAAAAAAAAACGAAAAAAAAAGAAAAATTATTCAATTTAGAAATTAACGAGAGAGAAAGAGAGAGAGAGAGAGAGAGAGAGAGCGAGAGAGAGAGAGAGAGAGAGAGAGAGAGAGACAGAATTGGCGAATAATCAATGAGACAAGTAGCGACAGTATGTACCATAGGTCCATGACTGTTCCTAGATCTTCTACATATAGTGTAAAACAGTGAATGGAACAGTGGCTGGAACGGTGCTGGAAAAAGAAACTTAATCAATTGTAATAAGACGAGATGTGACGGCACCGAGAGAGAGAGACTCCTAAATAAGGTCCCGAATTTTAATATAATTTAACAGAAGGACTGGCATAGATTAATATTATAGAAGAAAAAATATAAGAAAAGAAAGAATGAAAGAATTGGAACAAATTGATCAAAATGCTCTTAGTTTCTCAAGAGCTCGACGATCTTAAATATTACCGTAAGAGGACTGGCTATAAAAGTGAAGAATATTAATAACAGTGTAGGGTGGGTAGGGAGGGGTGGGGGGAGGGGATTTATAGAGAAGTGGATAGGAAAGGGGGTAGGGAATGGGGAGCGGTGCAGTGTGTAAAATAAGACGTGCAAGACTAACGTATTGGTACAAAGAAAAAAAAAAAAAAAAAAAAACAAACAAACAAAGAAACAAAGAAACAAACAAACAAGACTTGTATACATTCATAACGCGCGCGCTTAATGAGTATTTCTACTCAAATATTAAGGGATGTACTGTCTCCAGCGATGCCTAAATATTACACTCTACTGTGTAGAGTCCGCGTAAACTTAGACTATCATCGAGCATCGATTAAAACTGTACCATGCATGTCCGTCGCTGCAGTTGAATGGACCTCGTTCCATATCGTATAAACTGACTAATTCTTCTGGTTCGTCTTACATCATCTTGTGAACTGGTTAAATCAAGTGAATATGCGATATTTCTAATGTTTTTTCTTCTCTAGAAAACAAAATATACATACACATGCACGGATAAACAGACACAGACAGACAGATATACACACACACGCACACACATATATACATACATACATACATACATACATACATACATACATACATACATACATACAAATAAATAAATAAACAAAGAAAATACACACGCGTGTTTGATTAGTTCGTTCGTTCGTTCAGGGTAATGATCTGCGTTTTGATTGGAGACCCTGATGATATTCCATCGAACAGTTTATTAAATGAAAAAGTAGTTGTGCTCATCTACGAAAGTCTCTGTGAAAGTTACTATTAAGAATCATTAAACTGTGCGTATTGTATACGCAAATTACCAAAGTATCTTATAAATTGAAATCAATAAGTGTCGATAAACGAATATCATGCATCTGTATGTGTTAACAGGATTACAGGAGTTTTAATAAAAATAACAGTGAAGCCTACCGGTATAAATCGAGAATCTTTATGATTACCTCGCTTTCGTCTGAGATATTTAAATAGATACTCATAAGTTACGATTCTTTCTTAGCGAAGGTTTCTCAGTTTAAAATACGGCATCGATATCGTAGAATGATAATTACCAAGATAACGATAACGATAATGTTAACGATGATATTCATGATGATGATGACGATGAAGATTACGATGACGATAGTGGTCATGATCATGATCATGATCATGATGATAATAATAATAAAATAATAATAATAATAATAAAATAATAATAATAATAATAATAATAATAATAATAATAATAATAATAATCTTTGTACATACTTCCAGCAATACTTTGCCAATATATAATCTATCTCCAGTCTCTATCTATTTTCCATGGTATAGTAGGATATAATTTTTTCTTTTTTTCTTTCAGTCGAGAAATTATTATTCTGTATGGACGTGCTATGGTTCACATACTCGCTCCATGGTAAATTCGCGAACGTCTCGTAAAATAGCTACGTCCACTTGTAATCAATTATAATATTAACAATATTTATTATACTTAAAGTCTATCCTCCCACAATTTGAAAATGCTAAATATCGAATATAAAAGATATAGAAATCGATGGAATCTTGTATGAAAATATTATCAAATAATCGCAAAACGATACACACAACTTTTAAAAAGAAAAAAGAAAAAAAAGAAAAAAAAAAGAAAGAAAAAGAAAGAAAAAGAAAAAGAAAAAAAAAAAGAGAAAAACAAAGAAAAAAAGCTGTTCATTTTGTAAATGCATGGTATGTGTTCTCAGGGCTATGCAATTAATGCTACAAATAAGCATCTTATCTGTAAGTATCATTCGTTTTCATCGGTAGTCATCTGATCATTATACATATTGTCACAGCTTGAATAACGAATTATATATTAAATATTTCTATACAGTGTAGAAAATTTCCTTCGAAATTCTATGATACGTCGAGTATCATCTTTCTTCGTAAGTTCCCAACGATGCATCTTTATCGATGAATTAATGCGTTAACTATTATGTTATTCGTTTTGGTATATATATATATTTTTTTTTCCTTTTTTTTTTCTTATTTTTTTTGTTTTTTTTTTTTTGGGTTTTTTTTTTGGGTTTTTTTTTTTTTCGAATACAACGCAACTTCTATATGTGACTGTTCAATCTCTCAAACAAGGTTTATATATTAATTGCTCCAATCTTTATCGAAAGTTGTTACCTCTGGTCATGAAAATTTCTATCACGCTCATAAATAATTTAGAAAAATAAATAATGCTGAGTAAGGATCGCACATATTTTTCAGATGTTAAATCCAGATTTGCCTTTAGTCCTTGCCTTGATTCTTGATTTAGATAAGATATAGATGTAAATATTTTACCTATATCCTATATAAATTACATTGTTCCAATGTTTATGGAAAAAGAAAATTATCATGTACACCTTTCTTCATACAGTTAATTCATGGAACAGTCCTTTTTCACAATATACTTTTTCTTGTTAAATTTCTAACAAACGACAAAAAAAAAGAAAAGAAAAGACATTTTAAATTTTAATGAATTTTCACATGTATAGTATGTACATAAGCATATTCATATATACTTATATATATATATAAAATTTTGGACTTAGAATCATTCTATTACTATAACGATATAGAGACATTAAACATGTAGTTTCAATTGTCCTTATTTTACTGTTTCAAAGAAGTTGTACTACATGCTTCTATCATGCCATACTATATCCTTTCTCATCCATTACATTTGTACAGCAGATAATTCATAAAAGAAAAACTACTGTGTTATATATACTTAATATTATACTTGTATTATTACAAAAATTAATTCATTTTCTGTACATTAGTTTATTTATTTCTTACATATCCACTAAACCGATAAAAGTGGAAAATAAAACTAACTATATGTGTAAAAAAAATTAAAAGAAGTGGTATTCTCTATCTGCGTTTGTACCTATTCATCATTAAATTTTATATGTAAATATTGACTGATATTTCTGAGAATACCAATCTTTGCAGCAGTAAGTCACAATTGTGACTTCATGGTGACTTCTTATTTAAATAAGATTTGACCTATACCATGTCAAGAAGAAAATAAATAATAAATAAACAAATATATACATAATCTATATAAAAATATTATTTTATTAAACTTTTCATTTCAATTGCATTTTTTTTTCTCTCTTCGCTCGCTTCATCGGTTTTCTCTACATTCGTCGAACTATTATCATTTTCCAATGATAAAGTTGATTTATCACAGTAGTTATCATTGTGATTCTGTACGTCACAGCTAGTCTCAACAACGTCAGATTCCAAATTTTTCATATTTGAAAAATAATTAATTTCATTAAAATCAATCACAATTTTATCGTTCTTAGGTATATATCGTCTATAATAAAAGGCAAAATAAATTTTAATATTTTAAATATCCATTAAGTATAATATTGGATTGGCAACTAAGTGATTGCGGATTTTGTCGTTTCCTTCTTATTTGAAATCCGGGAATTACTTAGTTGCCAACCCAATAGTTTAAAAAAGAAATTAAAAACATACATGTACATAACTTTTGCGGCATCAAACATTCTTTTTGCTGCTATGGTTTTAATTTTATGACTGTATTTATCTGACATATAAATAACAGTCTTCAATCCAGATTGTATAATTACTTTTGCACATTCATTACATGGAAAAAGACCAACATACATTCTACACTTCTTCAATTTATTAGAATTTTTGTTCAATATAGCATTAACTTCCGCATGACACACTGTAAAGATAAATTATTATTATTAATTAATTAATTTTGAAATAATACAATACCAATGCCATATTCTTACCGTATAGCCTTTTTTCATTCAATTTATTGACAGAATTTTTTTCCCAAGGAAATATATCATCGCTACAACCTCTGGGCATACCATTGTATCCAACACCTACTATTTTGTTATCATTATCAACTATACAAGCTCCTACACGAGTAATTGGATCTTTACTACGCTTTGCAATTAAAAATGCTACGGCCATAAAATATTCATCCCAATCCATATACGTTGATCTTTTACATTTGATACTGTTAGTTTGGCTGTATATACAAATTGCATATAAATAAATTGATGTTTTATCTATTTGATAGATATTGTAATAATTTTACAAAAGAAAAAAAAAATGTATTATTATTTACCATTTTTCATTATGTAACGTAGTATCTACACTCATCTTCAATAATTTTTCTAATATATACACTTTTATTAGATTTACACATAAATATCAATTGAAAAATCATCAATTATAAAATTTATCATTATCTTATTGATACGTATTGAAGATACACTTTATTTATTATCTTTATTTATCTATTTATCTATTTATTTATTTATTTATTTATTTATTTATTTATTTTACACATTGATATTAACGATATATATAAAACTTTCAAGTAACGTAGACATTCGTTCGTATTTAAAGAAAAAAAAAATAATATAAACGATGGGATATATCTCCAATGAAGGTACGACTTCCGCCGGAATAAATTCCCTATTTCTATTCTCATCGATATTTTCTCTAATTCTTTGAAATATAAATTATCGTTTGACATTTAAATTTATAAGATAAGCTTTACGAAGAAAAAGAAAAATTCGAAATAATTTTCTTTCGTATAAATTTATATTTTTTTTACTTAAAAAAAAAAAAGAAAAAAAAAAAAGAAAGAAAGAAAAATTACGTCTCACGTACTACCATTTCCTATACTTTTCAATCATATCCATTGTATTTATTTTCTAGTGATTTATTTCCCATCGTATATATAAATTTTAATATTTATTTAATTATCTTCTACGTGTATATTAATAATCTTCGATCAATAATTACTGAAAATACTGAGATACGTATGAAAAAAAAAAAAAAAGAAAAAAAAATGGAAAAAAAGAAAAACAAAACAAAACAAAAATTACCAAAATTGTATAATAGCCGACTTCAGCGCCGCCTGTTAACACAATCACGAATTATTTATTATTTCTACGAGTATACATTCCGTTCAATCTTATTGACTATCGTATAAGTGCCGTCTCCTTCATCGTCTCCTTTAGAAAAATTAAGAGACATTCAGAGATACATCACGTTTATTCATACATACATATATATATACATATATATATATTCATATATGTATATATAAATAGTGAACTAATTTAAATAGCAGTAAACCCATAAAAAAAAAAAAATGGCATTAAATATTTTCAAGTCCCGAATTTTAAATCTTTGTCATTTCAAAGATCTTCCAGTAATTCTTAATTTAAGATTGTCCTTAAGCACATCACGAACGTGCAACAGTAGACAGGTATTAAATTAAATTTGAATGACATTGTAACGGTATAAACGTGATATATAATTTAAAAAAAGAAAAAACAAAAAACAAAACAAAACATATATCAAAGATTCTTTTATCCGTGTTACAAAGAAACAAAAAAAAAGTGGAAATTAGTATTTTTCTTGTGATAACAAATGAGATGCTGGTTTTTATGTAATCATTCAAGTGCCAACTTAAGATAAAATTGTTCACGGCGTTTCTAAAAGGATATCGATTTTTATTTATTTATTTAGTGTATAATATTTGTGTTAAAAAAGGATATGATATGTTAATTAATATTTAATAAAGATGTCTCTGTCATTTGAATGATAAAAAAGAAAAGAAAAAGAAAAAAAAGACAAAGCGAAACAAATGCTAGCAATCTCTTTTCAATTATCTTCAATAATTTATGTAAAGTTGGATAATCCGTACATATTTCTTTGAAATTTTCTACAAAAAAAAAAAAAAAAAGAAAAAAAAAAAAGAAATCACTTAAGTATTAATCTATCTTATTTCAAAAGTTATAAAATATTATCTATATTATTTATGTGCAATTGCTTTTGTCCATATAAATTGTGAACAGTTTAATCACTCTACATAATACTGATTATGTATGGTCACACATATTATCACCAACATTTATTCTACCATTTATCTCATAATTCACATGATTACATATTCTTTTATCCTTCACTTCCACAGCTTCCATATTGAGATAAACACATACTTTTTATTGTTATTATTAATATATATCAACTAACTCAAAGATGGTAAAATTACTATTATAAATAATTGTATGATATTGTTTTTATTAATATATTAAGCTTTCAATCATTGTTCCAGAATTGTGAGAAAACAGGATACAGAATTGAAAAAGATACATTTGGAGAATTAAAAGTTCCTAATGATAAGTATTATGGAGCACAGACTGTACGATCGATGATGAATTTTGCTATTGGAGATTCATTTGAACGCATGCCTGTAAGATATATTGTTATATTAAAATATATTTAAATTCTTATAAAAATATATATTCGTTATATTAATATATTTAATTTTTACTATTAATAAATTTTTTTTTTTTTTTTTTTTTTTATATAAACATTTATTGATCTTTTTAGTATGGTATTATTGTTGCAATGGGAATATTAAAGAAAGCTACAGCTGAAGCAAATAAAGAATTTGGGTTGGACCCAAAAATCGCTGATGCGATTAGTAAGGCTGCTGATGATGTTATAAGTGGTAAACTTTATAATGAACATTTTCCATTAGTGATTTGGCAAACAGGTTCTGGAACTCAAACAAATATGAATGTTAATGAGGTTTGTTTTTCATATTTAACTTAACATATTTAATATACTTCTATAATATACTTGTAATGCTTTTATATAGTTTTTCTTTATTTTTTTCTCTCTCTCTCTCTCAAAAATATGTTAAATAGGTGATTTCCAATCGCGCAATTGAATTACTTGGTGGAAAACTTGGATCAAAAATACCAGTTCATCCCAATGATCATGTAAACAAGTCACAAAGTTCTAATGACACATTTCCAAGTGCAATGAACATAGCTGTAGCATTAGAAATTAACAAAGTACTTCTGCCAGGTTTAGAATGTTTATTAGAGGCATTAAAAGCAAAAGTAGAAGAATGGAAGGATATAATTAAAATTGGAAGAACTCATACACAAGATGCAGTACCTCTTACATTGGGACAAGAGTTTTCAGGTTTAAAATTTGATCAAAGAAATGTAAATAATTGAAAATTGATTAGCATATATCTAAGATTTTTAATTTTAGGCTATGCGACACAAATTCAAAATGGAATTTGTAGAGTAAAAGATACTCTTCCAAGGTTATATGAATTAGCATTAGGTGGTACAGCAGTTGGGACAGGATTAAATACGCCAAAAGGATTTAGTGAAAAGGCAATTGCAGGAATTGCTAAGTTAACTAATTTACCATTTGTCCCAACACCAAATAAATTTGAAGGTCTTGCTACGCATGATGCTATGGTTGAAGTACATGGTGCATTAAATACCGTTGCCGTATCTATGATGAAGGTATACATGTTTTTTTTTTTTTTTTACTTTTTTTTTTTTTACTTTTTTAAATTACGTAACATACAGTTTGTATAAACTTACTTTTATTCACTTATCAGATAGCAAATGATATTCGATTTTTGGGAAGTGGTCCTCGTTGCGGTTTAGGAGAATTATCCTTACCGGAAAATGAACCAGGCAGTTCAATTATGCCAGGAAAAGTTAATCCTACTCAATGCGAAGCAGTTACAATGGTTTGTTGTCAAGTGATGGGAAATCTTGTTGCCACATCTGTTGCTGGAAGTAATGGTCATTTCGAACTTAATGCATTTAAACCAGTAATAGTAGCCAATACATTACGATCTACAAGATTGTTAGGAGATGTTGCTGTATCGTTTACAAAGAATTGCGTTGTTGGAATAAAAGCAAATAAGGATCATATAAGCAAATTATTGAACGAAAGCTTAATGTTAGTTACTGCTCTTAATCCACACATTGGATATGATAAGGTACGTTTGTTTCATTATAATAATTAATATAAACTAATGTGATGCATAAATTTGACAAAAAATATTTTTTAGGCTGCTATTATCGCTAAACAGGCTCATAAAGAAGGAAGTACTTTAAAAGAATCTGCATTGAAAAATGGAATAACTGCTGAACAATTTGATCAATGGGTCAGACCTGAAAATATGCTTGGACCTAAATAAATTTATAGAAAATAACATAAAATGTGTTATTTTTGAAATAGCTTATTTTGAAAAGTACATACATTTTTTGTTTTTGTTTTTTTTTTTTTTTTTTTTTTTTTTTATAGAGAATTCTTCCCTTTATACAAAAGAGCACTGAAAAAAATGTTCTATAACATTATTAAAATCTTTATTATAATACCATCTTTTATCAACAATCACAGTTTTATATTTGTAATTGTTACCATGTATAATTAAATGTAATTGATAAAATTAAATAAATATTTATTTATCGTTGGTTTAATATCATTTTATATAAATTTTAACGAGAATATATATGGATTATAAACGAAGTTAATACTAAGTATGATGTTGCGTAACTGGCATTAGTATCATATCAGAAATATGTTGTAATACATCTTTTTTATAAGATGCTGCACATGTTTTATCATATTTATAGGTCAAAGTGTAATAATCTCGATAGTTCTAAAAAAATTTTCATCTAAACTTTCATTCGTATATTGTAGATAGAACGTGTAAACAAAATGTTACCTCAATTTCGAACGATTATAAGAATGTTTAGTGCACGTAATTATAATAAAGTTGGTATAATTGGCGTGCCTTTTGAAAAAGGACAGGTATATTTAAATTATAATATTTCATTTTATTGATAATAATTATGAATAAATTATAAATATTAAATACTCTTTCTTTTTCTCAATATGTTGTAGCGAAAGGAAGGTGTTGCCCTAGGACCTAAAGTAATCAGAGGAACTGGTCTTATAAAAGAATTAGAAGTATTAGGTAATTAATTTTCATTGTAAATATTTAAATAATAGATCTACTTAAAAAGTATATATTTCTAATAGGTTTAGATGTTCAAGATTATGGAGATATAAAATATGAAGCAAAAGGTACAAGTGATGTAAATAATATGACACATTTAGGAGATGTAGCAGCATGTACTAGACTTTTATCTGAACAAGTTCAACAAATATTAAAAGATGGCCGATGTGTATTAACACTTGGAGGAGATCACAGCGTAGGCATTGGTACTATAGATGGTCATGTTAAAGTATGCTTTAAAAAAAAATTATTTGTTTTCAATGAATGATATATAATAGACATTAAACTAACTTTCTATCACTATAGGCAATGAAAGATGTTGCAGTACTATGGGTCGATGCGCATGCTGATTTAAATACTAATAAAACTAGTGGAAGTGGAAATGTTCATGGAATGCCTGTAGCATTATTAACAACTGAACTTTCTGATTACTGGCCACATTTACCTGGAATGGATTGGCAACAACCAATGTAACTTTATATATTATGTCTTTAATTATTTAAACATTAAATAAATATGAATTTATTTTAACATGAAACGAATAGTATTTATGTTCTATGACAGAACATATATAATGTGTGTATATATAATTTCAGGTTATCTATTAGAAATGTGGCTTACATTGGATTAAGATCTGTAGATAGTTATGAAAGATTAGTTATTGAAAAATTTGGTATTTCTGCTTTTGGAATGGAAGATGTTGAAAGATTTGGTAATCTTTATTTTCTAAATTGAACATCCATCTTTATCTCTATTATAAATTATCTATTTTAGGCATTCATAATACAATTTCTATGGCATTGGACAGAATTGATCCTGAAGGAGTAAAATCATTGCATGTTAGTTTTGATATTGATTCTCTAGATCCCTTGGAAGCTCCAAGTACAGGAACTGCAGGTATGTAATATAAAATTTTTATAATTTAGTACAAATTTTATGAATTATATTGTAAATAAACATTATCTTGTTTATTTTTTAACAGTACGTGGTGGATTAACTCTTCGAGAGGCAATTCATATAATGGAAGAAGTGCATAGAACGCATAGATTAAATGCTATTGATTTAGTAGAAGTAAATCCTTATATCGGTGATCAACGTGATGTTAAATTAACTACAGAGGCTGCAATATATATTATACAAGCTGCTTTAGGATATACCAGACGTGGTTTGAAAGTTCCTAAAGGCATTACTGATATGCCATTACAAACATTTAGATAACATGGAAATAAATATCTATTTTAATGCGAACATACATGTCCTTTTTTTTTTATATACATAAACAAATATTGATTACATTAGAGTAATTTTTTATAATTAATATATTACAAATCTAACTATGATATATTTGGCACAATTGAACTGTCATCTTTGATCACAAACACTTTATTAGGTATTTCTTTAATCGTCAGTTCTACCTTATAAATATTGGCAATCAATTTTTTCTCAGAATTTTCATCTATAAAAGCTTCGATACGTAATTCCCCAGATTTTTCAGATCCCTTGACAGGAACTGTAAGCCAAGTAATATTTTTCTCTGATCCATTTTTTTTCTCATCACTTATATTCACTCTTTTTTCTTGTATTGGACTTCCTAATAAATCTAATGCTTTTGGATGATTGTATAAATATTGCATTCCATCTTTATACAGTTTAATTTCACGAAGCTCATTCTGTAATTTGAAGCGAAATGCATATCCCATTCCAGCTACTACAAAACCAGTAATACTAGCAATTTTTGCTAACGTTTTAAGGGAGATCATCTGCATCAAATAAATGATTTGTGTTACACACAAAGTTACTGAAATGCTTTATATTTTGATAAATAAAAAAAAAAAAAAAGAAGATTATTCTCTTATTCTAACACAAATTTTACCTGAAACAGATTTCACTTCTTTAATTTATTAATTTAAATTATATTTGTATATGAGAAATTAAAACAAAAAAATTGTTTAATTCCCAACATTACCTTTGTAATTGCTTCGAAAATTTGAGGTTACGTCATATCTGTACGATTCCTGATTTATTAGTTTAGTAATTTATAAAAATGTTATCATGCAGATAATGTAAATATTAAAAAAAAAAAAAAAGCTATTAACTATTTCGAACCAACTATTTTGAAAAATTATATATTAACATGCGTCAAATATTTACATGTAATATATTTTCATAGCATCACTCCCTTATATGGCATAGAGAGACAAGAGATCAATATATGCAACTTCAGCGACAAGTACGGACAAAATATGAACTATAAGGGCAAACAAGGAATTATATACCTCTTATGCATAACCTAAGAATCGAGTTAGTCTATGACAAAAATTTTTATATTAAAATTTTTTTTTTTCAAAGAAAAAACTTTTTTGAAAGTTTGAAAAAAAATCATATCCATGCTTGAACCTTCGTCTTTAAAATGAGACCTTATTCATCGAAATCGTTCAAGAATTATGCCGTATACTCGTTTTTATATTGGCAAGAACGAATCAATGACGTTTATTGGTGCATGGGAGCAAATCGAAGAAGAGAATAAAAAAACTGAATCTAGCTATTATTATTAGCATTGCGATTTCTTTTATTTATTCATTTATTTATTTCGTTTTCTCTTGCGCGTAACATTCTTAATCGATCGATTATTTCTAAACATACTGGCGTTACAACAATTTACACACTAGGCTTAAGAAATGTATGTGCAATTTTGAGTAGAAACTAATTCTACAAGTAGCTTTTGCTTGCATTTGTAAGTAATTTATATTTTTAATTCTTTTTAACTACTGCCATAAATTCCGATCCGGATATAGTATCGTCTTCATTTCTTTTTATATATACAAAAGATTACAAAAACTGAACCAATACAAATATCGTGTGGTGTCGTGTATATATATATATATATATATATATATATATATATATATATATATATATATATATATACATATATATAAATATATATAAATGAATATATTTTGTATTATGCATAAATATGCATCACAGTAGTTCCATAAAACATGTACACTTGTGATAAATCTTATGAGAAACAATATACAGATTAAACGTACACACACACACATATATATATATATATATGTATGTATTTATATATATAAATATAAATACATAAAGGTCGAGCCAAAGGGAAATTAGGGAACTTTAAATGATATTGAATACACTGCTGTACATGAGAGGAATATTTATTATAGCTTAAATAAATCTATAGATTTTGGAGAATTATAACATATGAATAATAGTTAATTTCAAATGCCTTATACGAAAAGAAACGTTCCACCAAATATATACTATTCTGTTGGAGATACTTCTGAGTGCGAGTGAACACATTAGATATTGCACAACGACGATATACCGGCTAATGACTTGACGAAACATTATTTTCTAATTTAATCAAATTGGCTAATCAACTGCGATACACAATATTCTTTAAATGTACTCATAAAAAAATCTTGATTTGTCAAATTCAAAAACCTGGTGATATATATAAGATCGATAAATTCGTAGATAATGCAACCTGAAAAAAGATTTTTCTATAGGGGACAGTTAGAAAGTGTTGTATATTATAATCAATCAATTTCTAATGTGTTCAATCGCGCTGAACACATTAGAAAGTCTTCAACAGAATGGTAAACATTCAACGAACGTTCTCTCCCATAAGAGAAATTTTAAATGAAATATTATCATGTTCTATAATTCTTCAAAATCTGTAGATTTATTTAAGATATAATAAATATTCCTGTTATCTCAAGCAATATTCCGAATATCATTCAAAATCACGAACATTCCCGTGATCTACCCTTTATATATAAATATATAAATATATATATATATATATATATATATATATATGTATATATATATATGTATATATATATATGTAGATAAATTAAGACTAGATGAGAATATCAGGTTACCACTTCTAATCCTACAGCCAATACACATCGAGTGTAATATTAAAGTACAACTCAGAAGCAAGAATGGTTGTTTCAAATACAACGCACGCGGTACGATGATGGTTGCAGAGCATTGGCAAGAAGAAGAGAGCAATCATTGTTTTGGACTTTTGAGTATCTCCGAAGAAAATCGACTGTACACACTCACTAAGTAGGACAGAGAACTAAAACAGAAAGATAAAAATATTAAGTAATCTTTTTTTCTAAAACAATTATTCTTCATATGTTATTGATAATTCATTGGATTATTTACCTTTGAGAATATAATCTGTTAGCAAAGTTGGTACAGTTGGACTATCTTCGCTAATTGCTTTCAATACTGCAAAAGAAAAAAAAAATATATCATACATTAAAATAATAAAAATGCAAATTTCTTGTTTTTTATTATCATTATTCTTAATCTTAGTAATACGTATAAAATCTTTAAAGCTATAAATTTTACTTTTAATGATAGATCGAGTCTAACAAGAATATTTATTTTAATCCTAATTGTGTCTGTGGTGTATAAGGTCATCCCCGGACCAATTTTGAGCTCAATTAAAACAATTTGCGTTATTGCATTGATTCATAATTTTTTTTTCTTTTCTTTTTCTTTTTTTTATAATGACAGAATTGTAAATACGTTTTCGAATCAATTAATTATTATTTCCGAGGTTTCAAAAAAATATACAGTATTTCTTTTTGGAATCAAAATTAATTCCTCATTCTGTATAAATGACAGCTGTTCGAGGTGCCTGGGGGAGTAACGCTTAAGTGAACGACTTAATTTAAGTACACAAAACTGAAATTATTTTGAGGTTTACACACAACTAGGATTAAATCAGAACAGTTATTGCGATGATGAATAGAAAAACAAAAAACAAAAAACAAAAAAACAAAAAAAAACAAAACAAAACAAAAAAAATATTGGATTGAATTACTTTTAATAAGGACTTGCAGAGCCTGATTATTCGGTGGTCCGCTGTCCGTGTGATATGGAATAACAGTGGTCAAATATTTCGATTCTTGCAATGACCTATGCTGCGGTAACGGACTAGTACCATTCTGCATTTGGTTTTTCTTCTTTGTAACGTGATGCTGTCTTCGTCGATTTTGTACTGCCAACAAAAGCGAGATAAATTGATTCTTCAATTCCTTTTCGTATTCCAGCTCATCTCTTAATGCGAGTTCAGCTACGAGAGTCTCACTCAATGCTCCAACAAGCGATTCCATTTCTCCGAATAGTTCGGTAAGTTGATTCGAAGTCAATTGTTTCAATTCTGAAATTTTTTCCATTTTGTAATATCTTGAAAATAAACGATACACACACACACACACACACACACACACACACACACACACACACACACACACACACACACACACACACACACACACACACACACATACATACATAGGGTCTTCCATTCAATCATTTTAAATATCTCCAGAATGTTTTTAATAATACACGATAAGATAATATAAAAATATTTTGAAGATAGTTAATTCAAAAAGGATATACATACATACATTTCCTATACTTGAAGAATCTTATTTTAAAAAGGTAAAAGAAGAAGAAACAGTAGAAAAAAAGTCTCCCCATACTTTTCTCATGTAATGGCGAGCCAAGAACTTCTCTACTCCTTTCCAATGCCTCGTCGCTGTCAAGCAAGGAACCATCGGAATCAGGTGATCTTTCCATAGACGGACTCTCCTAAAATATTAATAAAAAAAAAAAAAAAAAAAAAAAAAAAAAAGAAGAAGAAAAATAAATAAATAAAAAAATAATGATAAAAACAAAAAATAAAAATAAAAATAAAATAAAAAAGAAAAAAGAAAACGAAAGAGAACAAAGAAGAGTAGTAAACGTTAGATCATTATTTCTCATTAATTGGACAATATTGTGATCGTTGATTTTTCAAGAATATTTTACCTGCATAATGTCATCTATCTCACGAAGTACCTCTTCAGCTGTTTTCAAGGGTTCCTCTGGGCTATGAGTATCGGTGCTGCTAGATAATATTAATGCGTGCATATCCAAATCCGTTGCTACAGCTTCGTCCTCGCTACTTAAATCTTCTAATTCTGGTCTGAAGCGAATGGGGAGAAAACAAAAAATAAATGACGGTAAAGTTAAAAAAAAAAAAAAAAAGAAAAAAAAAATTCTTCTACTCCTTTCTTATTTATTTATTTTTATTTATTGTTTTTTTATTTATTTTTTATTAATCTATACCTTTCCAATGAAATTGGTGCCTCGTTAAGATTCAATGCTGGCATGTGCATTTTTCTTGCATAAGACTTGCTCCAGTCGATTGGTAAAATATTGCCAAAAGTACCGGTTATAGTCCACCACATCCTATACATAAAAGAAAACAGATTAGTATTGTCGAAAAGACATGTCGCTAAAGATACTTCTACTATTTCAATTACGCGTACCATTGCATCGAGCTGACTCATATCCTTTTCGTGATATCATTATATATCAAGAATAACTTACCACAGTCTAAATTTCCACGAGCTTTCGCAATTAATATGTCGTCATTTCTAATAATATCATCGTTCCCCAAATGCTTTACATAGGTATCTTTTGAATTCCATAAAAAAAAAAAAAAAAAAAAAAAAAAAAGAGTAATAAAAAGTAAGATAAAGAGAATGGAATAAGGAAAGAAATAATTTTTATCATACTAAAGTGTGAAGAAAATAAAAATGAACGATCGATGTAATTGAATGTAAACTGAGTAAATTATGAAGAGAATTGAAAAAAAAAAATAAAAAGAAAAAAAAAATGAAAAAAGAAGGAAAAGAAAACAGATTTCATTTAAAATGACAACAGTATTAATTAATATTAATCTTTTAGTTAAAAAAAGAAAGAAAAAAAGAAAAATTAGAAAATACAAATTAAATTAGAATGAAAACATCATTAATTAGTATTAATTTAAATTAATTTATATAATTGAATAATTCAATAAAATAAATTAATTTAATTATGTAAATAAATTACTTGAAATTATTAATTTTGAATGTACAATGAGGATGGTTAAAAATAAATGTTATTATCAAGAAAATTATCGTGAATAAAAATTATATATTGGAATGATAATACGACTGAATGATATTAAATTTAATAAAGTCATAATAAATCGAGAGAAATTCAGGTTTTTAGATTGAAAATAAAAAAAAAAAAAAAAAAAAAAAAAAAAAAAAGACCAAAGAAAAAAAGAAAGAAAAAAAGAGAGAAAGAAAATTCCAACGAAGGAAATTTCGATCTCGAGGGAGAACGATAACACCATTTGAGATTTTCCCATGTTGCATGTAAGAGGAAATTGCAAATCCACTAACATAATCTCACATTTCAAATCGGATCTCTAACAGCTTCGGATAGATCTAAAAGTAAGTGGAAGTTGGTTGGTAGCAGCGGAAGTTATGATGATGATGAATATTTGAGAGAGAGAGAGAGAAAGAGAGAGAGAGAGAGAGAGAGAAAGAGAAAGAGAGAGAGAAAGAGAGAAAACAAAGAGAGAACGAGAGCCCATTGCTTCGCTCGATGATGTCGCATTCGTTTAACCCCTCGACTAATCGAGGTCAATTCGACCCACTCGTGTCTCTTTATTTGAAAGAGAAAGAAAAAAAGAAAAAAAGAAAAAAAGAAAAAAAAAAAAGAAATACAAAGAGAAAGACGGATAAGTAGATCAAATTATTTTTACTTCTTTTCTTTTCTTTTCCTTTTATATGATAATTAAATAAATAAATATAACATTATCATATATCATATAGGTATGAATAAAAAAAAGAATAAAAAAGAGTAATAAAAAATAGAAAAATTAAGAGAGAGAGAGAGAGAGAGAGAGAGACAACAAAAAGAAAATTATAGAAGAGTCAATTTTAATTTGATCAAGTTTACTAATATATACAAGATTTATAATATAGATAATATACAACGAGAGAAAGAAGAAAATAATATTGCAATATACATGCTATCTCATCCTGTAGATGTACGAGCAAATACTACGAAACAGACTGAAGTTCAAAAAAAAAAAAAAAAAAAAAAAAAAAAAAAAATGTTTATTAAGAATAATTCACACGGCTCTGAGATATAATTACAAAGGCATGCGAACATTCTCTCTTCTTTTTTTTTTTTTATTTCTGATCTTTCCGATGGAAATGGAATCCATGGATTTTTTTTAATGGATTCCTATTAAGTTTTTTATTCGCATATTTCTATAATAGTAGTATGTATTTCAAATTGTCTGTATTCAAATTCATATGTTGTAAAAAAATTATGCATCATTCATGAAACAATCGACATTTTAACGATTGACCAACAAATTCATACTTCATGCTATAGAAATACATTATTTTACAAAAATCAAGCCAATTTGTGCATTTTGATGAATTGTGGAGGTCATTGATCCTGTTCGAGATAATCCAATTTAAAAATATTAACATAATCTGACGATTATTTTTCAAATTGTAATATAGAAAAGTAAATACTTTAAAACTTAAAATACCAGATTATCTGGTGAAGGATCAATAGTAGCAATGTATTATTAAATATGAAATATATTGATTGCAAAAGACCTAGAATACTATATAAATATGGAAAAAAAAGAATACGGTTATAAGTACCCATTAAAAAAAAAAAAAAAAAAAAAAAAGAAATTATGTCGGTCATTATAATTCTAAAAGGTCAATTATACTAAAAAAGAAAACAAAGAAAAAAAAATTTGTACGTGTACTTTATAGCTGACTCAGAGCCATGCAATTTTTTCTTATTAAACTTTCTTGATACTTCAATAAGTCGTGAGATATTTGCTCTGATATTTATGGATGAAGCAGTTATGCGGAATAATAAATAATAATAATTACAACTAATTAGATAAAAAGAAAAGAAATTAAATAGGCTTAATTATATAATTATATAATTCGATTTTTTACTAATAATCAAATTTATAAGATTTCTTTTTTATTTTATTACACACACACACACACACAAAATTTTAATATAAGATTTCAAAAATAAATCAATTGATATGAAAGGTTATGTAATTAACCCTTTATAATACGATATAAAAAAATAAAGAGAGAGAAAAGAAAATTAAAAAAGTAAGAGTTACAATCTAACTCTTGTGATTATGAATTTTAACGAGTATCATTATAAAAACATATGTTTTTTGATATTTCATATACGTGACAGAGATTATTTTCAAAATTATACGAACATCTTAAAAATGATTTACAACAGAAAATATTTCAGTTTGATTGAAAAATAAAAAAAATAAAAAAAAACAGGAAATTATAAGTTCATTTACATTTTGTAATTATAATCGTGTTAACTTAATTTAAACTAATACTATAGAATTCTTCTTCTTTTTCTTCTTCACAGCTTCTTCAATATCGATATTTACTTTTTTCGTAATGTTTTGAGAGTACGAAAATATTCGTGATAAAATTGACGAAATATGCGGTAACAGATCCATCATATCCTTATCTATTTAGTTCGTAAGTGATCGATTAGTCACATAAAATGGAAATAATTGAATATTTTTCGTATATTTTCGAGCTTCTTCTTCTTCTTTTTTTTATTTTTTTGAACGGAAGATCTAAAAAATTTCACTTAGTCCACTAGTAAAATAAACAAAAACAGAATTATATTTATACATCGACTTTGCAAAGCCATTAAACGATACATATAAAAATTTCTCTTTCTATAAATTCCTCTAGATCATTAAAATATAAACAATTGTAATATAAAATAAATCATAAAGTCAATTCTTTTCTCAATAATTTCGAAATAAAATTAATCCTTTATATTAGTCATAATAATCAGAACAAATAATAATTCTCTTATGCGATCGTTTACTGAATAGACTTTGAATTGTTTATCCGATGATTCTCGATTAATTCATCTCTCTAATGATCTAATGAACTCTAAACTTTCCTATATAATGAACATACAAACTATTTTTATATTTAAATATTTAACGCAAATAAAACTTTTGCAATCTTCGAATTAGACAAAACATTTATGAGAAAGAAAAAAAAGAAAAAAAGCAGAAAATAAAGATACATCGACTCGAGTAATTCATTTAGATTTTCGTGACATCGAAAATAGGATAGAAAAGAATGTAATCGATAGGACGATGTATGTATAATAATTATCGAGAGAGAGGGATAGAGAGAGAAAGATGAACGAAGGTGGAATATATTTTTGAAACTTAATCTTCCATCTTTCACTTTTAAAATCTGATCAATGACTTTGGCAAAAGATCTATGGGAATAAAAAAAAAAGAAGAAGAAGAAGAAGAAAAAAGATACAATGAC
>NC_060955.1:20965057-21002557 GCF_910589235.1 Vespa crabro
TCTCGACTTTTATATGTTTATTAGTAACATCCCTCATTTCATTTCACACCGATCTTTCGATTTGTTTATAAACACGTTTATCGTTAAAGATCATATTTCTATTAATTGATACGATATATTTTTGTTTGTCATTTACAATCTATTCTATTTACAAGGAATTATTTCACATATATATTCGCATTTAAGTAGTTTCTAGATTATTAACCAAGTGATACTAATTAATTAATTAATTAATTAATTAAATTAATTAAATAAAAAAAAATATGATAGAAGAAAATGTTTTTTTTTTTAATAGTAGAATGACATTACTTAGTTAATATTTTTACTATATTTTGTTACAATTTATTCAATTTACAAAGTTTAAATTGCACAATTCGTATTAAGGTATGTATGTATTTAGTTTGTAGGTTATGGTTGATGTTTTACTGAATTTATTATTATTATTATTATTATTATTATTATTATTATTATTATAAGTTAAGGAAATATTTATCCATTCGATTAGATTTAGAAAGATAGGACGTGTATTATGTAAAATTTTGCGTTAATCTTTTTTCATGTGGATATTATTATTTTTGCGAATTAGGTACTTCTTGTTGCGAAAATTAATTTTTTTTTTTTTTAGGTTAGTTTTGAAAGGTTCACCTTGTGCATTAACCGAGGCGAGAATGAACTCGAAAGAAATCGAGACTATAAGCGTGAAAAGTGTATGCAAGAGACCAAAGGGATGTGAAGGGATGTGAAGGGATGTGAAGGGAGTTTAACGGGTGGCTCGCGGTGCGTTCTCGCACACCGAAGAAGATACAATTTCATGCTTCGTTGAGCTTCACCTGCGGGACCACGCTCCGACGTATGTTCGTTCGTTCGTTCAAACTAAAGGACACCTGTCTATTCTTTAAAGCTCTTTAAAATTCGACCATCCTGGCGTAGATTCACGTGTTTAACAACAAAGAAGACAGCAAAAGAGCAAGAGAGCAAGAGAGAAACGAGAGAAGAAGGGAGAGAGAGAGAGAGAGAGAGAGAGAGAGAAAGAGTACTCTCGAATTTAATAGCGAATGGATAGGGGTCGAGTCAAAGTTAGTCCATTAAAATGATTATTATTTTTGATTATTATTAATTTTAATTATCAGATTTAATTATTATTATAAAGTCGGATTAATTTAGGACGACATACTTTTGAGGTTAGAAAATCATTCCGATGTATATGGGACACGCTACACATTATCATGAATCACATCAAATTTGAATTCGAATAAATAATTATGCGAAATTTCTTTTTTCTTTTTTATGCCGTTGATTAAAATATAAAAGCGATCTATAGTTTCATGAACATTAAACTTTTATTATTATGTTAATCGATCTAATAGGATATCATTGATAAAATTCAATTTTTGTAGATTTATTATTTAGAGATTGCTTTGTGAAATTATACACACATATGCATACAGAAATACGATATAAATATATCTATAAAATGAATTACAAAAGTCAGCTTCTTTTCATGTGACAGAAAAAAAAAAAAAAGAAAAAGAAAAGAAAAATAGAAAAAAGATAAAAGTTAGAGAGAATATGTTGGTAAGGAAGGATGAAAAATATCGATAGAGAGATAAACGACTTACTGGCACTCGTTCATAATCTCCTCTTGCGTTCTAACTTGCACTGGTGCCAAGGATTCAACATCGGTGCCATAGTCGCGAAAGCACGAAGTTATCTTCTCGTCAAACGTGTTAACCAGGTCTTCGAGACTACCGCTGAAAGGGCTAAAGGTACCTTCCTGTAAGATGTCCGTACTGTTGTCGTGATTGGTGGTCGGTCCCTCGTTCGCATTGCAATTTTCACCGAAACTCGTATCCAAACTGGCATCCAAGAGTTGTTCTGCGAGTGAACAGAAAAAAAAAAGAAAAAAAGAACAAATGAAGAAATTATATTTATAGATTTATACAGAACCAAAGAATCAGAAAAACGATTACATATATATATACACATATATAAACTTTAATATAAAAATGGCGATTTCGAGAAACGACGGATCGATAAATCGAAATTAACAATTCGATTATAATCGAAACTACGATAGTTGATATTACCCGATAAATTTCACCCTACGACGATAATAATTATAATGAATTAATAGATAATTACGTGTGTACAATCTTGATATGTACATAAATTATAAATGTATATTAATCGACATATATTACATATGTATAGTAATCGAACGTGACCCTTTTTCGAGAATCGATCGATTAATCAGAAAGATATATAGAGCTCCGCACGCAAATAACATGTATTTAAAGTGCCGGTGTGTTTGTTATTGATTATAAACCGACCGGTCGTCGCTTTTGAAAATTTATCGGACATGGTCGCTCGTCTTTTTATGCATACGTACTCTTACATATACTTTAAAAATAAACAACGTGAATATATACCGAGAAAGAGAGAGAAAAAAAGTATGAAAGAGCTAGTTAGTTAAAGAGAGAGAGAGAGAAAGAAATGAACGAAGAGTAAGAGCGAGAGAGATAGCAGCCAGAAAGAAAAAGAGAGAAAGAAATAGTAAGAGAGAATAACAGAGAGAGAGAGAGAGAGAGAGAGAGAGAGAGAGAGAGAGAGAGAGAGAGAGAGAGCGAGAGAGAATAAGAGAGATAAACAGAGATACAAAAAGAGAAAAAGAGATGAATCAATCGAACGTTTTCAACGTTAATGAAACGTTTAATTTTCTAGGTAACTCTAAAGTAAAAATTCCGTTCTCGATGGAACTATTTGTGCTACGCCGCTTTCATGCCGTTTCGTAAACCCGTAGTGCCAAGAGAAAGAGAGAAAAAGAAAGAGAGAGAGAGAGAGAGAGAGAGAGAGAGAAAGAGAGAGAAAGAGAGAGAACACTATTCACGAGCAAAACCGGTGGATATTGGACTCCGATTATAGCCATGTACATGCGGCTAAGTACTTACGCATTGTCCCGTCTTACGAAGGTCGCGCACGCATCGTCTCGCGCGGCGATGACGACGACGACAACGCGACAGGGACCTTTTATATCTTCACGCCTTTGTGTATCAATTGTTTATCTTCCTTTATTTTTCTCTATTTATCTATCTATCTAGTAATCTAACTATTTATCTTTCTATATTTTTCTCGAGTTATCTATTCATTTTATTTTTGTCTTTCTCCATTTTCTCTCTCTCTCTCTCTCTCTCTCTCTCTCTCTCTCTCTCTCGCTTGATTTATTTATCTATCTCTTTCTCTCGTCCTCGTCTTTCTCTATCTTTCTCGACCTCTATCTCTATCTCTATCTCTATCTTTCTTTCTCGTTTTCATCTTTCTCTATATTCTCTTCTTATTTCAAAAATATCTCTTTCGTGCATGTACAAAACCTTGATATATGTAAATCGAGAAACCGTACGTCGAACAGTCATAACCAAACGTAAGATTCTATATTGGTCTCTGATTGGTTCTAACCTAATGTAAGATATATTTATTTTAAATTATCGTCCAATAAAAATTCGATAAGTTATTGTGCCTTTCCCTTACGTCAGACTTATTCTTTTTCTTTCAGATTTTCTTCTATAAGGAATCAAGTTTTCGTACTATATCGTACTAGATCGATGAAAAGGATAAAAAATCATTATTATCATTATCATTATCATTATCATTATCATTATTATTATTATATCATCGTATGTAAACAGATATCGTTCGCGAATGAACAAACCTCCTCCATCTATCTTTTATTCCTCTTTTTTTTTGACGCATCGAGTTACGCTGATGATTCGCTTATGTTAGTAAGTATTTCGTGCCAACGATATATATTTATAATAATATATATATATATATAAAATTATATATATAATAATATATATATATATAATTATATATGTATATATATATATATATACATATATATAATTGAGAAAACAAATATGTCGTAATAAGAAGGTTTGTCCTTGGAACGGTCGATTACCACCGTCGTCATTCTTTTTTTTTGTCTTTCCTTCCTTTTTCCATCCCTTTCGACGAATTTAAAGGCTCGTTCTGCTTGAGTTCTCTCACTCACTCACTCACTCTCTCTCTCTCTCTCTCTCTCTCTCTCTCTCTCTCTCTGACTCTTTCTCTCTCTTTGGAGACTTGAGACTTGGTATATGTACACAATGACGAAATGGAGAAAAAAAGAAAAAGAAAAAGAAAAAGAAAAAGAAATGGAAGGAATGAAGGAAGAACGAACCCCCTTGTGCTTGCTTACGCTCGTTTCGTGATTGGCCGTTTGCGCGTAGCGTGTGCTCGTCCGTTTAATCGATCAATTTTCTTATAACTTTCGTCTCGCCCCATTCCATGTAATAGACTCCAACAATTACGATAATGGATGTCCGTCAATGTGATAACGAAAGAGAGAGAGAGAGAGAGAGAGAGAGAGAGAGAGAGAGAGAGAGAGAGAGAGAGAGAAAGAGTGATTATTCTAATTGTCCCCGTTATATTAAATTTCCGATAGGTCTCTCAAAGATTTTATTCGTTGTGAAGTTAAGTCGTAAAATTGTTCTTTTTTATTTTTTTTATTTAATGTTTGTTACATTTTCTTTTTTACGTTTCTTTTATCTTTTTGGTTTTCAAGAGAAAAATAAGGTAAAAAGAGGAGAGTCTCTTTCGAATATATCAAATAATATATATATATATATATATAATCTGCATATCGAAGTAATATGTTGGAAAGTTTGTAGTAGAATCGTCGATGCGATTTATAATTTCTACGCTCTAGTTTCCTCTCTGGTGTTGAAGATTCTCGTCTACGTTCATGCATTCGTTCGTTCGTTCGTTTTTAGAACGACGAATCGAACGAACGTGCATGAAAGCGACCGGGGACGGTTCTCGTCTCTTGGAGATTCGTGTCGACGAGTCTACACGAGATTCTCCGAGTCCCCCCAGAGAGTGACGCGAGAACGCGTCGCGACGGGAAGGAACATTATCGGAAAGTTTTTGGGATCGTGATCGAAGAAAAGGTTGATAAATTTTCATTATTGATTTTCTTTCCTTTTATTTATATTCATTCCTTTTCTTTTAATCCCCTTTTTCCTCTCTCTCTCTCTCTCTCTCTCTCTCTATATATATATATATATATATATATATATATTTTTTGTTTTACGTACCCGTCAAAAGATTCATATTCTTTAAACTGGCCGTTTCCTCCTCCTCGAAGCGCGCAAGGGGTGCCTCGAACTTCAACTCGGCGATCTTGCCCGCCATGTCCCTCATTATTAAGCACGATGAAAATCCAGGAGGGAGGTATCACCGCAGCGAGATTCGAAAAGGCACGGTCGCTGCGGTGCCCCCGAGCCGCTCCTCCTCCTGGAAAACACCTTCTTCCTCTTCTTATTTCTCGATGACGTATAGTCACCACGAAAAAAGGAGGGTTAACGGAGGTAATGAAATGACCAATGTGTAAGACAGAGGGAAAAAGAAAGAGAGAGGGTGAGAGAGAGAGAGAGAGAGAAAGAGAGAAAGAGAAAAAGAGAAAATAGTATTAATGGACGAAATAAGGGCAAAAAAGGAGAGGCACGAGCGCGCGAATATGTCGCGTCAAGGAAGCGTGAAACGACCCATCCGACTCTACGCGAACGACTGACGCAGAGGGCGGTTAGCCGCTTGCTGGTGGGGGAAGATGATCGCTCGTTGTCATGGTAACGGCTGGCTGCGTGCGCCGCGCGCCGTTTTTACGAACCATTCGATTTCGTATATGCGTCAGGGACCCATGGCAATGAGAAAACCTTTGATTCTGATTCGAACGAGATTGGAGGCGGGGATTTATGAAATAAAATATGTTTTATTTGTATTTATTACCTTTTCCTATGTCAGTAATATTATATCTAAAATCGATTAAAATCGATTCTAAGTTTATTATGTACATGGCCGTTCGTCTTTAAAGAACGAATGTACCGACAGTACAATATCGATCGATAATTTATCATCGTATCTACTTTATCGACAAGTGCAATTCCAATGTATAAATCATAGATAGGTATATATAGACTTTGAGAAATCTACTTTGTTAATGCGGTTTTAAAATGTCGGTAATACAGTTCGATATTAACTTTGTAAAAGAAAATATCGTTTGTTTCGATTATCGATAATCGATCAATTACGTATCCGATTGAGATTCGTAATGGAAAATAATGGAAACCCATGTATACGGCTATGCGTGTATGAATAAATTGTATTATATCTTTTTCTTTCTATTTTCTTCTTCTTCATTTTTTTTTCTTTTCTTTTTTTCTTTTTTTTTTCATTCGTTTTAAAAATATTAAAGAATGTCGAACAAATTGGACGAAGGAGCAGTTTCATCGAAAACATCGAGATAGGATTATTACGTGAATTTGTTATATATAATTTGTACGACGGCTTATAATACGACGTGAATGAAAAGGGGTTGTCATTTAAAGTTGATTAGCATAATCGCTCGTCATTCGTAAGTATTACGAAGGATTAATAAAGAGAAGGGCTGGAAAGATATAAGAACACGCCTGCGTGATATCGAAAGCCACACCTTCGATACTTAAAGGCATAAAAAGTAGTATCGTTTTTCAACTTGGATATTCGCTCACGAAGAACTGCGTAACGATGTCTTACGAGCGATGATACGTTAGACGACCTTGAAGACGCGCGATCCCAGCATAGTTCTTCTTTTTTCTTCTTCTCTCGTTTCTTCTTTTCCTTTCTTTTTTTTCTTTTTCCTTTTTTTTTTTTTCTTCAAACATTTCATCGCTCGCGACCTATGGCAACTTCCTGAATGAGCATATCTTCATATCTTTTGTCGTCATAGGGTAAGAAAGCAAATGTCAATATACGTCAAACATATTGTAAATTAATCGTATAATTGTACACGTGACGACTCGAGATGATTCGTTTTTTACTAGACGACTCCATTGACATGATCAAATACATATACGTTAGGCATGTGGGCGAATTGATTTTAATCGGTAAGGTAAAAAAATTAAATGGAGGAGGAAGAAGAGAGAGAAAGAGAAATGGAAAAAAAAAGAAAAAAAAAAAAAAACAGAATTGTAAAAATGAGAAATTGTAGTCAGCCTTGGCATCATACTTCTCGTAAATCGTATTGTCAATGTGAGGCAGATTAATCCGGGCCGAGGAGATATAAAGTTGAACCTAGAGCAAGGCAACCATTGGTTTCATTGAACGTTTCAAAGAATGTATTCACAATGTATACATATATATCAAATAAATAGGCTCGTGGTTTCCCTAAGCAACCTTTCGAATGAGTTTACATATTATATAAGAGAGAGAGTCGATGATCCGTCTAACGTTCTACTTTATGTACGATTAAATTCTCCCTTTCTCATTCGCCATATATTCTCCGTACCTTTTATATTCATTTTGCTTTTTCCTTTTTTTTTTCTTTCTTTGTTTCTTTCTTTGCTTTTCTCGTTCTTCTACACCTTCCAATTTTTTCAATAGATTTTTTCTTCTTCTCTATCTTTTTTTTCCTCTCTCTCTCTCTCTCTCTCTCTTTTTTTGTTCTTTTCCTTTTTCTTTTTTGAAAAAAAATCTACTTATAGATTCTACCTAATGACTGATTACATGCAGTACCACCCGTTCGCGTAAGAGCGTACGTTTCCATTACGTCAGATTTTTATTTGATCCAAATAAATCAATAATCACACCTTTCGCTCATAACGGTTTACGTTAACGTAAAGAATCGATAGCGAATTCCTTTCGTTATTATTAACGAAGTTTAAATCGTAATTATCTCCCGCGATGTAGATAAATACATACGTATGTATAACGACTTTGAAAGCAGGTGCAATGATTCAGAACATATCATGGAGTCGCCGAGGATGTCGATCCTTTTTTTCCTTTTCCTTTTCCTTTGTCTTTTTTTCTTTTTTTTTTTTTTTTTTTCTTTATTTATTTATCATTATTTCCTTTTCCTTGTTTATTTGTTTCCCTCCCTCTTTTTTTCTCTTGTCGAAGAAAATCGTACGATCGATGGACGATTCGAAAATGGCGAAGCAATGCGAGACATGCAAGAAAAGAGAAAAAAGAAAAAAAAAAAAAAAAAAAGTAAAAAACGAGATCGATAAATTTGCATTTGAGCCTCCTTCAACTTCTGATCACGTTAATCCATATTCCTGTATAGATGGGAAAAGATTTTTTTTATCGTTAAATGGAATCGAACAAGGATATAAACGCGTCTCTAATTAATCTTGAGTCTGAGCTCGAGGAAAGGACGAATCAAGATCAATCAGATCGATCGATCGATCGATCGATCGGTTAAATTATCAATAAGGAAATTAAAAAGGAGCAAGGCAATCAGGACATTTTCGATAAAGCTACCGTTCGTTTTCTTCAATTATAAACTCACAATATACGTTCATTTATATCTTATTAATTTGTCGGATCGATTGTAAATTCAATGGAATCGACGTTAGTGTCGCACTCTCGGTTATTCAATTAAGAAGTTCACATTTATCGAGCGACCTTGTTGAGACTAACTATAAGCAACAAATTACGTTACTTTTAGTCAGTCTCGTTTCCTCGGCGATATTATAGATTCTCTCTTTTTTTCTCGTGTTTTTTTTCCTTCTTTTTTCTCTCCTCCCCCTTCTAAATCGATGCAAGTCATTATTTCATTGGAAATAAATTTGTAAATCGTAAAATTTTTCTTTTTATTTCATGAGATAAGATTTTATGATTTTTAACACTAAACGAATCAAAGAAACGTAAACGTCATCGATCATTTCTTTATTTTTTTCTTTCATTATCGAATTTATATCGAAATATTAGAATATCTTATTAAAACTCTCTAATACAATTGTTTTTTCGTGTCTATGAAAAGAAAAAAAAAAAAAAAAAAAGGATATCGAATTCGAGCCGTCGTGGATATCGCGCTATCATCGCACGTATAAAACCACAGAACACAGAACACAGAACACAGAACACAGAACACAGAATGCAAAATACAGATCACCGAGATCACATAACACGAAACACAGAACACAGAAAAAAAAAACAAGGAACACGGAAAATAAATAATAGATCACCCAATCTAATGTAATCAATCTCAGAATTGCTTCTTTTCTCTCTCGCTTTGTAATTCACGTCGGTCGTACACTAATCTTGCTTTCTCTCTCTCTCTCTCTCTCTCTCTCTCTCTCTTTCTCTCTCTCTCTCTCTTTCTTTTGGATTCATTTGAAATCTAGTTTGTTTTTATATATAATATTTCCATAAATAAAAACAGTACAAACTTTCAGTCAATTGTTAATCAGAATAATTATACAATAATTTCATTTTCGATTGGACAAAAATAATTTAGAATATTAGAGAAATTACAAATCTACGGGGTATATGATATGATACGATAAAGTATTGTGAAATAGTTAAGTGTGATATAATAAAATGGGATCAAAATAAAAAATTTTTACGAATAACGTGTTACACGTGTAAACAATAAGAAAATATTATAAAGTCCAAATTAGATTGCTGATTCACAAGTGTAGTCGCATTTAGAATTAGATCCAACGTCACCAGTGACGAAAACGTACGAAGCCTATTATTAGTGGGAGATCACGCTTCCTAATTAGATTCAATAGAAAAATAAATGAAAGACCCCCTTTTCATCATTTTTATATATATATATATATATATATATATATATATATATATATTATAGATATTATGGATATAAGTATATATCTATATGTATATATTTAGATACTCTCGACGAAGGGATATTACGCGACCGGATAGTAATGACCCTCCCTACCAATGCGATCTTCCTTATATTTGCAGTCCGTAGCTAGCCATAGACTAAAGGGGACACGATCCAACGTAACGTGATAGAGAAACAACTGATAAGTCGATCATCTTATTTTTTTTTCTTTTCTCTATCTTTCACTATACTTTTTATTTTGTTCTCATTCCTTTTGTGTCTATCAGTTCTCGATAGGAAGTAATTTAGGTGAGTGTAATATCAATTGTACGTGAAAATTATTTTATAATTTATATATATATATATATATATATATATGGTAAAAGCTGTTTTTTTCTTTTTATTTCATTTGAAAATATTAATACTCTTAATACACTTTTTAAATAGTTTATTTCTTTTTATATACTTTATATACCAGTTCCTCGATATAACTCGATATAAGTAATATATTGGTGTATGTATTATTATCTAATATTATTTATTGATGATTTTTTTTTTTTTTAATTTATAATACCGAAATATCTCAAAAACAATGCATTTCTGAAAAGAAAGGAATAGAATCATAACAAAAATCATTTCGTTTTGAAGGGCAAATGTAAAAGCATAATTTATTTTTAATTCTGTGAACATGTTAATAATCATTTGGACTGTTTTTTTTATTTAAAAGAAATGATTTTTAAAGTACATTTATTTTTATATCAAGATATTTAACGGTTTATCGTTTGAACTAATTAAAAAAGTATTCGTTAAGATAAATAATTTCGTTCAATATATTTAAAATTAATAAATAACATGTTTAATTTTATTATCTGGCAATAATTAGTATTATTATTGAAGATGCTTTTTTTAAGTTACAATTGAACTTACACCAATTTCAATAATAATATATTTAAAAAAAATATGAATAATATTTAATTTAAAAATTATATTTTAATTGATTTAGTCTTCTCTGCAATATAATTAATTGATATAAAAATAATGACAATTAAAATGAAGACATTTAAAATCTGCTATATTGGGAAATATTTTTGAAGATGTTATAAAAAAAAAAAAAAAAAAAAAAAAAAGAAAAAGAAAAAAGATTTATAATGAAACAATTATTAAACGATAATAACAAATTTTTTCTGTAAGTTAAAATCTTTTAAATAAAGAAGTATAAAACGAATCATCTTGTAACTAAAATTAGAAAAATGAAATATCTTATCATTTTACTTGAACGATAACGTAGTTATTCTACTTATTATCAAACATCGTTACAAATAAAGAATGAATACGTTCGAATAAAATGAAGTTGGATCTAATAAGATCGAATAAGATCAAATAATATTGGAAAGGATTTAATAAAATTGGAAAGGATTTAATAAAATTGTGTAAGGATAGAACAGAACCAAATAATATTGAAAAGAATTTAATAGGACCGAATAAGGATAAAATAGAATCAAATTGAATAATATTGAATATGACCGAATAAGATCGGATCGAATTGGGTCGGATTGGATCGATTTGGGTTAAGTCTAAATTATGTATAGAGGGTTGCATATAGTATCTTGTTCAAATACATATATATGTATATACTTGCACGTGTTTTTTATTTAATTAAATATTTCTAATATCGTCTTTTATAAGTTCGTCTCTTTTTTTCTTTTTATATTTCTTTTTATTATATTTTACGATTGAATTTATAATATATACATATACATACACACATATATATTATATATATATATATAAAATTAAATATATATATATATATATATATATATATATATATTATAACATAAATTATATAACATAAATGTACATACATGTATATTTTAAAATGCGTACTTAAAAAACTATCGAATTGTTAAACATAAATTACTGAAAAATCTTTAAACGATATCCTTGGATCGACCTTTAAATGCAAATCATATATGAATTCTAAGTTTTATCGTATTGTCCGTTTCTAAAATCGCATTATCGTATAATCGCGATAAATTATCCTCCACGGTACATGGTAATTATTATCAAACGGTGATATCAGTAAGCTGATATATTGCGTGCTATGTTTTCTTGACAAACAAAAGAAAATAAGAAATCATTAATTAAAAATCGTGAATTTATTTAAAAATAATTCGATCGTAATTATGTATAATAATCACGATATACATAATTCTATTGATTTTTTATAAAGTTTCTTATTTTCTTTTTTTTTTTTTTCATTAATTTACTAATCTCATAATACAATTGATGATACAATTTTTTTACAAATATTATTGTTCAAAATTTTCTGTATCATTGATATTAACTAAATAAAGAGAGAGAGAGAGAGAGAGAGAGAGAGAGAGAGAGAGAGAGAGAGAGAGAGATAAATGGCATAGCAAAGATATGTAAAACTTAAAGTTACGTAAATATAAGTATAAATCAAACATATTAAGATCGTTCAAATAAAATTTATCACAAAGCATTATTGTTATCTCATTGTTATCATAGCGGTTACATTAACAAAACGTCTGAGCAATTTTTTCGAGTTAACCTTCTAAAAATATATTTATCTTTCGTCTTTAAGAAAAATTACATAATGTAACAATTATGATACAAGTTATATTTAATACAATTATACTTAGTACATTTATATTTTTTTAGAAGGGCACAGGCATGAAATAAGGAATAATTTTATGGAGAAAATTTAAAGAGAATTGAAAAAATTAAAACATACGAGTATGTCTTTATTTTTTCTTTCTTTTTTTTTTTTTTTTTCTTTTGAAGTTACACAAAGTTGTAGAAATTTAATAGATAATAAAAAAAAAATGTGTACGATATTAAGTACAATTAATAGTTGGATTAACGTTAAGCTTAAGATTTAAAGTAAAACGAATAATTATTTTTTGATGGAGAAAAAAAAACAGAAAAAAAAGAGAGAGAGAGAGAGAGAGAGAGAGAGAAAACATTAAAACAAATACACAAGGAGGTGACATCCAAAGTTACATATAAAGTTGCAGAGATATAATGAATATAAAAGTATTGTTTAAAAACAATTGTTTAAAAATAAGAAATAAAAAACAAAAAAAAAACAAAAAACAAAAAAGAAAGAAAAAAAAAAGAAATAGATTGAAACAATTACGTTTTATAACGTTTCAGTCGTATGCCGGAAAGCTTATAATTAAGTTTAATTCATGGTTCGATTATGAAAACTGGCTCTTTCTGTTTTGCACGTGCCCGAATCGTGAAATTTCCACGGAGAAGAACAACGAACACAAGTATGTGCTCTCTCAACCATTAGAACTCTTTTTGTTTCAACAAACGCACGGAACCGTAGATAACTATTGTCTACGACGATAACAGCATCGAATTATATTTAATTTTAACGCTGGATCAATTAGCTCTTTTTTTCTTTTTCTCTCTCCTCTTTTTATTTTTTTTTTTTCCTCTTCCTTCTTCGCCTTTTTTTTCGTTGTATTTTTTCTTCCTTTTTTCTTTTTTTTTTCTCTCTTTTTTTTTTTTTCCTTTATATTCTCATTACCATCGATTATCGCATCCATTACATCAATAAAAATTCTAATCATACGAGCCTTTATAACCGTTACACTATAAAGTGTATTAGTCGAGTTTATCGCTTACACATCGACAACGTACGGATAAGCGAAGTTAAATTCATGTAAAACGATACGGTAGTTGTTAAACTAATGAGAAATTAATTGTTAAAGAATGATGAGGAAAAGAAAGAAAAAAAAAAAAAAATCACCAACAAATAAAAAGTGAAAAAGAAAAGAATGAGTACGATTAAATAGGGAATGATTTGAAAAGATGTTTGTTTGCGTTTAAGTGTATAAATTATGATTTAAAATGATTAATTTGTAAATTAAAAAAATAAATATTTTCAATTGAATAAATATATTTATTTTATATCAAAAATATTGTTACATCAAAAATATTTTCAATTACAAATATAATTGAAAAACATTGACATTTACAAATGAGCGAGCATTCGTTCTAATGTCATTTCTCTTTTCCTTCATTTTTTCTCTAACATTGTCTAACATTTTCTCTTACATAAATCTGACATAACTCTGAGTTGTTAAAATTTTTCTTTTTTGTTTCTTTTTTTTTTTTTTTTTAATATCTTTAATAAATTTACTTCATTGCGCATTTAATTTCTTTCATTCTTCTTTTCTCTCTTTTTCTTTTCAATTCTAAACAGTAATTTTTTTAATCGCAGATAGATGTGTATATTTTATTTTGTATATTACGAATTTAAATTGTTCTCAAAAAAAAAGGGGGAACAAGTGTTTGCTTTGATATTCTTAGAATAACTCGTATGATTTAAATATTCCTTGAAAATTAATGATATTACAAATGTGCATGAAAAAAAAAAAAAAAAAAAAAAAAAAAAAAAAAAAAAATTCTTAACGACTATCCAATTAACTTGTTCTCCTTTTTTGTTTATTCTTTACTTTTACTGTAATAAATTATATAATTTTTAAGTAAACTAATATATTCAATGAAAAATAATTGATGAAAAGTAAATTTGAAGTTTACGTTTAATGTAAGTAACATTTTATGCGAATCACCCTATACAATGATATAATATTTATCATTCCAAAATTATTGATTTTTCGTAATAAATTAAGAAATAATTAATAAGTTAATCTTAACGAAACACTTTACAACGCCTCATGTGAACCATCCTATACATCGATTTATTATTCGAAAAAAAGGAAGAAGAAAAAGAAAAAAGAAAGGGAAAAAAAAAATAGAAAGAAAAAAAAAGCAAATGTCTTTGATATTCTCAGAAAACGTTCGTATAGTTTGAATATTCCTAGAAAAATCATTGAAAAAAGTTACGAGTAAAATTACAAGTAATAAAAATCTTATCGATCATGCCCATTTAATGTCTTTATTATCTGTTTATATACACTTTGACATTACTACACGTAATTTATATATAGTATATAATAACGTAAATTATATACTATCTTAGATTAGCTGTCTAGATAATTCTCGAATATCTTTAACAATAGAAATTTATAATTATTATAATTTAGTAATCATATAAATAATCCATGTCCTTAATTCTTTTATTAAAATTTACAAAGAGTTGTAATAAAAGAAGAAGAAGAAAAAGAAGAAGAAGAAGACGAAGATGAAGAAGAAGAAGAAGAAGAAGAAGAAGAAAATAAAGAGGAAAGAAAAAAACAATTGAAGAAAGAATTATCCGACTTATCGATTGGTAGGTGTACGTAATTATTTAAATTTAAAAGCAGATATTGAGGAGGAAAGGGAGGTAAAAAAAAAGAAAAAAAAAAAAAAGAGAGGAAACAGTAATAGATTTATCGACAAGAAGCGGGAATATGAAAATTAAAGAGGTGTGTTTCTACGTAACGTGTTGGTTCGTTTCGAGATACATTATTAGGCTTTAGAACGTGGAGGTGTGTGCACTTCTTTAGATTCATGTTGTCGCATAATAAAAGTGTACGTGTAAGATTATTAACGATTTCAAGGCATGGCATTGGATTCAACAATAATTAATACATTTATATTATATGTCACTTAATAGATTCATTGCGTGCAACACGTTACGTTCGCAGGTCTCAAGGAGATCAGGATTACTTTGGACTTGTCATCATTTATTTCTTTTATTTTGTCTCGTCTAGTCTCGTCTTCCTTTTTTCATTTTCCCTTCTTGTCGTCTCTTTTACACATCGTCTTTAGATCATTTCACACCTTTAACGATTGATCAAAAGCCAGATCGAGAAATAATTGATCGTATTACCATTATAATCGACCAATATATAATTGAGATGTAAATAGATCTAAATCGACAAATTTATATATATATATATATATATATATATATATATATATTATTAGTTTATTTTATACTGATAATTATGTCAATTAAATAGAAAATTATATAAATAAAATTGTCTCACAATTTTATTTATATAATTCTTAAAAGTGATATGGCAAATATACTATATTATATTAATTTTCATTCTTATTATATTATAAATTAATATGAAATAATTATAATGTGACATTAATATTTATTACGAATTAAACATTGTTTTATACAAATGATACGAAAAAAGACAAAGAGAAAAGAAATAAAAAAAAAAAAAAAAAAAGAAGAAGGAAAAGAAGAGATAAAAAATGATATCAATCTCGGTCTAACAAAAATATCATCGAATTATATATAATTTATCGTATAGTGAAATAATAACGATTCGTGTGAAACGAATACTTAAGATGAGATAAATTATGGGCAAGATGAAAAAGATTCTACGACAGATAATAATCAATTTAAAGATAAAAAATTAAATAAAACCAATTATACGATCGATCGTTGCCTCGGCGTCGTCCTAACATCAATTTATACATTGATTACCTTGTATGCTCTTGACGCAAAAAAAAAAAAGAAGAAAAGAAAAAGAGAAAAAGAACTAAAGGAGAAAATAGGATTCGATCGAAACAGCGAGCCTCCGTCACACCTTAATGAAGGATCGATAAGATCGAACGGCTCTCGATCAACACCTGTAATCTTCAATCACGCTGAACGCATCGAATGATTCGTGATACTGCTTGTTATTATTCTTTTCGTCTTCTTTTTTTTTCTGCTTCTTCTTCTTCTTTTTTCTCTTTTTTTTTTCCTTTTTTCTTTTTGTTTTTTTTTTCCCTTCATTATCCGCGACATCACAGACATCTGTTTGTTATATTCGCCAGGCTAATTTACGATTTTAATGACTTTTCCGTTCTATTCTTCCAAGATCATACAATTAATCTGTCGCATTATTACAACGTTACATATTCGTGTATTTGCTGATGTATATGAAAAATTTTGAGACTAATGATAATCATGATCAACCATGCTGTTCAAGATATCATCGACACACATACAGAGACATACATGGATGTGTATATATATATATATCTTATTCCAGAGTTAATCGGTGTATATATATACAGATATATGATATATCTTATTGATATAACTATACTCAATGCGATATTGAAACAATTCGGTAACAATTCGGTGACAATGTTTTATGTCATGGATAGCGAACGTTAATCGACTTTTTGTAGAAAAAAATATGTTTTGCTCGTTCGTCAAAATTCTCTTTTCTTTTTTCCTCTTTTTCTTCTTCTTCTTTTATTCTTTTTTAACAGTTTTTTTTTCTTTTTCTTTTTTTTTTCTATTTTTTTCTTTTTTTCTCTTTTAAGTACGCATTCGTACCGTATTATAGCGGTACGATCAAATCGATTAGATAAATATATTTTACAAATATTTGCAATTCTAACAAGATTTATTGCAGATCATTAGTTTCTTTTTTTTTTGTTCTATAGATTATATAAACATTATATAAATCGTATCACAAAGATATAAAGATTGGAATAATCACATGCACATTAATTAAAATCTTTTTAGAAATATAATAATAAGGTTGACGCGTACTCGTTAAATACGTAAACTAAGTCATTTATGAAAAGGAATCATGTTCTGTAATACAATGTTTTTTTTTTCTCTCATTCTTATCTTTTCCTTTTTTCCACCCCAGGTTCCAGGTCGTACCAGGATCGCAAACTCACGTTGAGTAATACTGAAATATGAGTCGCATGAGTTAACTTGGAGGGATTTAAAAAAAAAAATGTGGAAACCTGTTGGTTGAAAGAAAGACAGAGATGTATATCTATATCCTTAATATATATATATATATATATATATATATATATATATATATATATATATGTATATATGTATATATATTACATTGTTTATATATATCACATTTATCAATCGATTCTGCTTGATGACCCTTCACATTTGATAAAGTTTTCATTTCGTTCAAAGAATATAATATATACTTATCTGACCTTGATCTATGCGATTACTTGAGATCTTTGGCGTTGATCCAAAGAATAAAAAGGAAAGAAACAATAGTTGTCGAGGTCAAAGGAGATTCACTCCGGTATCGTATCCTGTTCAATCAATAGATATAGATTAATGACAATATAAACGGATAGTAATCCATTGATTATTTGATTTATCGAAGGTCGATAATTATCAGATAGATATTAATGATCCAATCGAATTTCGATCGAAGAATCGGAACCTTTGACCTTCGCCAAGAAGGAAATAAAAGCCGATCGTTTCAAAGATTTTGATCGATGAAATTTTGTTTATTAAAAAAAAAAAATAAAAATAAAAAAAAAAATAAAAATAAAATAAAATAAAATAAAATCTTATTAGTAAAATCCTTTCGATTGTTTTATATAGTTATTTCAATGAAACGTTACGTAATGTTAGATATTAGGTAAACGACCAACCATAACGAGCAACAACCTTCCACCTTCAAATCCGGTTTAAACCTATGGCACACCTTGCTCCACATTAGACATTATATATATTCGCGCTTTCCTTTTGGTTAGAAGCCGAGAACAATAAACATTTAGTTCGAGGGTCCGGTTTGGATTCAAAGAAACTTTGAATTTCATTTGAATAATGATTTTACTTAGAATTTGTCATTCAAATGAACATTCTTTTCTAGTTATTTATTTTCGATTATATGATGTATAATATTTTTATCATAAATCATCGATTGTAGATAAAAAAAAAAGAAAGAAAGAAAGATAAAAGGAAGAAACATATTTGGAACGTGGGATTTGCTTTTTTTTCTTTTTCTTTTTTGATTAATTACGTATAATTTTTATTATAAATGTATCAATCGTCTTTTGCTTAACTCTAATACAAAACTAACAAAGAAATATACCTATTAATATATATTATATATATATATATATATATATATATATATATATATACATGTATGTAGATACTGAGCAGATTAAAAGTGTTCAGATTGGCAAATATATTGTCATTGGTAATGTTATATTAATATTATAGTAATTATAATTTTTTCTTTTGATAGTAATTAATATTTTTTCTTTTCTTTTTCTTTCGTTTTTCTTTTTTCTCTTCGAAACTTTTAAAACAATTTTCTTTTCTTTTCTTTCATATTGCAATAAAGTTCATAGGAATTTAGTTTTGCGATTAGGAAAATAAAATTAACTTAAAAAATTTTAAAAAAGGATAATTAATTTTTAACATTAACTTTGTCCTAAGATCGTTTTTTTTCTTCAATCCCTCCTAGGAACTATATAATATATATATATATATATATATATATATATTTATATTATATATATATATGTATGATATTTTACGATACATATTGTATTAAACATTTGTTTACATATCATATTTATTTATAGATAATACGTAAATGTAGAACGAGAGGGAATAGTTAGCAGAATTTCTTGTCTTTGAAAATTCCAAAACATGGATCTACGAATGATCGACAAAGTCGTTTGATCTTCGTTCGTTTGTATAAACCTTCGCAAATAGAATTCCACATTTTCCTTTTTTTTTTCTTTTCTTTTTTTTTTTTTTTTTATCAATATCAAAGATTATTCAAGATCAAAGCATTCACGAGATAGGTTATATCTCTTCCATTGAAAATAATTCCTCTTACGTGAACGTAAAGGTTGTATGATATTTTTCAAACGGATACGCCCATCAAAGACAATCTTTCTCAAGGTATATACCTATATAATGTATATATGTACTGTTGCCATGAAATCCATGTCAATATTAAAATTACTAGATAATTAGAAATTTTTCATTATTATTTTTACATATTCATTACGTTCGATGTAAATGTAACGAATAAGAATTTTTGTAAGTTGAATCACTCAATGAAATTCTTTGATCTCAAACAATCTTATGAATGTATATGTGTGTGTGTGTGTGTGTGTGTATGTACATACTTAACTTATTACAATATTTCATTCTTATGTATTTATGATTTTTATGAGCCTTGTTTAAAATACAAAACTCTTTGTTAGATCATTCATTTATAATAGTCGATACTGAATTATTACAAAGGATATTTCCTTGCATTAATGTTAATTTTTTGAATATTCATTTCTCTTTGAAAGTATACGAAACAAATGATACATAAATATTTAGATACATATATAAATATAAATAAATTTTTATGTACAGATACATAATTTATATATATATATATATATATATATATATATATATATATATATGTACTTATACATAAATAGATTTACATTTACACGAACACCATAAATATTTAGAGATATATATATACATTTGAATTTATGTTTATGCATGTCTGTATATATATACATATAAATTAGATGCGTTTAATGGCCTTTAAACTTAAAATGAAATAAATAAAAATCTTGAGAATATATTATTGTCATGAAAAAAAAAAAAAGAAAAAAAAAAAAAAAAAATACTTTAAGACATTGCAGCCTTGACCTCGTAACAACCTTCCTACAGATACACCGCACCCACTTCGCAAAATTCCTTCAAAAAGTAAAATTGTTCCAAACTGATCTTCGTCCTATCGATTGAAAATTTTATCATTCTTTCATTGAACATTATAATCTATCTATATATCTATCTATTTATCTAACTAATCTACCTTATCCATATAAACATCTTTACATATCATAATGCAAATGACATTGGCACGGATCTCGATCGGCTATCCTAAACTGCATTCATATTTCCGTATTTGTCCCTGAACCTGTAAGAACAGCTTGTATGCCATTCGTTACCGAGCGTCTATATAAGAACGGAGGACGTACTATCGCAAAGCGCAGTGTTAGATTACCACCTCGACGTTGTCGACGCAATACAACGAGCATATCGAGTAGTAGATTTAGCAAAGAAAAAAAAAGACATCTACCATTCGTTTATATCATTTATTTCGATTATAGATTCTATCGTTAATTAGTTATCGCGTGAATACAATATATTTACGTATTATATTACATTATATACAAATATACATATACATACACACACACATATATATATATATATATATATATATATATAAAAATATATATATAAATAAATTTATTGTTTGTTTACGGATTTGTTTGGTGATCGATAATAAAGAGAATCAAAAGTTCATCGATCATGGAGACCATTTTGGCGAATAATTTGTCACCTACCGCTCGAATTGGAGATACTAACATCGAGCAGAAGGGAAAAACAAATTTTGTTAAAGATACTAAGAAAATGACGAGATATACGGTAAGGTGATAAAACAAAACGTTTATATTTAGAATTATTCATTCTATCTTTTACATAAAATGTTTGACTAGTAATAAAAGAGAAAGGTAAGACGACGATAATCGTTCGTATTGAATACATCGATGTGTGTACAAAGATATACATACATAATGTATATACCAATAACAATTGATCTGTCTAATCTTCGTTTAAAAAAAAAAAAAAAACAAAGAAACAAAAAAACAAAAAAATATTCGATCTAATATTCCTAACAAACGAATTTATTTATTGTAAACGATTATTATTGATAATCGATTATGGCATCGATCGCAACACGTAATCATTTATATCATCCTATTTTTTCCTCCTCGAATACAATTTAGTAGTCAATCGTGTATTTAGTAATTAATCATGAACGTCAATTTCTATTTTATTAAGTATCAATAATTATGTATTATTTTTTAAGCAATTATCTTCTCTCAAGGGTATACATTAATGACATAATAATAATCGTTAGTTTCCTCATCAATTCAAAAAGAATAAAAATTGTCATTTGTTATTCTTGAAAAGTGATTTTTTTTAAGCCCATTTAATAGTTTAAACGATCAAACAGAATAGTCCAAATTAGAAATGTAAAAATAAACAAATATTTAGATAAGTAAATAAATATATAGATCGATAGATAGAATGGATACGAGAGATAAAACAAGATTTTCTCTCTTTTTTTTTTTTTCTCTTTTTTAAAGATGATAAACGATATGAAATACATTTTAATATTGCTTACGATTCCATGATATATCGTTAATAAAAAGAAAAAAATTAGATCAATGATGATCTAGTTTTATCTACATGCCGTTGACCGGGCAACGAGCGATCTAGAGATAACGAGTCGAATAAGAAACAAAGAGGAACTCGCTAGCAAAACGATCGTGCTAATTTCACGATATCAACTGTTGCATGTGAAAACACGCTAATTGGATTCTTCGAACAAAAACAAGCTAAAAAGATGACGAAGATGATGACTCTTGCGTTTATTTGCGAAAGAATTGCATTTGTATGAATGCACATATGATATATAACAATGTATATGTATTGGATTGGCCAATAAATAAAGTGTTGGAATGTTCAATGAAAATTTATTTAGTGTTATTTATTTAGATATAAAATATTGAACATTCCGACATATATTGTTCAATTCGATTATACTATATATGTACATATATGTATAATACGTGTTCCTATATGTTTTTAATAGTATGTTATATTTAAGTCTTTGCAAAAAATAAATACATGTATACTATTATATATAAATAATATTTTATATACATATATATATATTTTTTTTTAATATATTATTATATCATATTATTATATATTATTATATTATATTTTTAGTATTTTTATTTATATCTAAATATATAAACAATATATATATATATATATATATATATATATTACATTATATTAACAATGTATCATATATTACATTTAATTTATTATTTAGATATAAAATATTGTAAAATTGTGTCGGTATTAATAATTATTGATCGATCCAATATATATGAGTTTAATTGAATTGAAAAAAAAGGGAAAAAAAAAAAAATAAGAAATATTATCAGCCGTATCGGGGAATTGAACGTTTATCTTTTAGTAAGTTAAAGCTTGAATACAGCGACGATCTCTTTATTATTATTGTTTTCAGTTGGCGGATTCCGCCGATTCCGTGATCAACGCCGCTATGGATTATCACATTGAAATTATAACGAGGGACGACAAGCACAGGGTATTGAAATTTCTCAGGAGATTTTTCTTCCGAGACGAACCTCTTAATCAAAATATCGCTCTTATACCGGAAGGAGAAAATAGCACGTGTCTCGAATTGGAAGACTATTGTAGTAAATCTTCCCTTGAAAACAATCTAAGTTTAATGGCTGTATCATCAACCGGTGCGATCATTGGCGTTTTATTAAATGGTGAGTTTATTAGCTTCTTCGTCGAATCGTCATAACACACACACACACACACACACACACACATATATATATATAGAGCGGACAGGCGCACATATATATATATATATATATGAAGCAATATATAATGTATAAGAAACAGAGAGATAAAGATATGTGTATATATATATATATATATATATATATATATATATAATAAAATATATATATATATATATATATATATATAAAACATTTCATCTTATGGAAAACATGTAACAGTGTTAACCAATCGGTAGATAATAACGCTTCTAAAAAACATATTATTAAGATAAAACAGATCATATAACACGTTACTAAATTTATGCAATTCAAGTATTATATCTCAATATATTCAATGACATAAAGATCGAATTGTTAATAGAATATTAGTTTACTAATAAATAATCAACAATGAGTCTGAATGAACAAAAAAAAAGGAAAAAAAAAAAAAAAAAAGAACTGTAATTCAGATTATATAATCGGATAACGTGTATAATGTGTTATAAAATGAATGTCAATATCAATTCTAATCTACAACCGCCCATCGTGTCTTTCCTTATTTCTCTCATATACGAATAGAATTTTTAACGGGACATTGATTTATTAATGTACAAAGAATAAAAATAAATCTAAATAGCACATTGAGTATAATGAAGACACGCTAGATCGCTTAATACGTTATTTGAAGTTGATTCGTATATATAATAAATGAAACATTGATTAAAAAATAATATATATATATGTATATATATATATATATACGAGCGAAATTTTTAACAAGACTGAATTTAATAAATAGTAAAGGCAGGAACGATTATAAAAATAAATAAATAAATAAATAAGTAAATATAATAATAAATAAATTAGTTTGCTAATAGGAAAATAGGAATGAGTCTAAACAATAAATAAAATATAATATATTACACATGTTTAATAATATACAGATTCATGATATATCAGATCATTTTGATATATCATAAAAATGACCAAACTTAACAATATTGAGAGCCATTTAGAAATGTCCATATAAATGTATCTTTTAAATATAAAATTCAGAAGCGAAGAAAAAGATTATATTTAATTTAGAAAGAAATTTTAAGCATTGTTTTTTTCTAATGTTTTTATTGAAAATATCATTAGCCAATTGTTAAAATAATTATTATTTCTTATAAATTCTTCCTTATCTCTCTCTTTCTCTTTTTGTAACAGTTTTAATAGCTGTAATAATTATTTTTTTCTTTTTTTTTTTTTATTGATATCCAATACATCCTGAAAATTTAACATTCAAACGAGCAAAAAATAAATAAAATATAATAAATACATGTACATATATTAGATAATATAATATACTGTTAAAAGTTAATTATAACATAATTATTATTAATAAATTATGATTAACAAATTATTCTTATATAAAATTAGAATTTTCAATAAGACATAACAAATTAATAAGAATATAGGAATGAATCTAAACAATAAATTTTTAAAAATAAGAAAAAAAATATATATATATATATATTATATGAAAATATATAATGACCGTATTAATATGTCGTACAAAGTTCATTTTTACATGTATTCAATGGCACATATTGAGTGAAAAATCTTTCTATACATCATCTTCGATAGAATATAATTAATAAAAACGTATAATCAAAAAAAAAAAAAAAAAAATGAGAAAAATGAAAAAAAAAAGAAATGAAAAATAACAAATATAATATAATCAAGATAGAATCCCATAATATGCCATTATACACATGTTATTCAAAGTTAATTCCCATATACATTCAATAACAGACCGATTAGCAAATCATTCTAAGACACGATTAGAATCTTCAACGTCACAAACGTCGAAGATAATGACATGAGATGTACGGCATTGGAAATAACGATTACCGTCCATTTTTAATACAATGAGATTCTAATACAGTTAAGCATCAGCGCTAAACGTTCCTCGCCATTTTTGAGATCAATATGCGTTTGTTCTTTAGTATAGATTAGCGTGTTCAAGACTCGATGACTAATTAACGATCACTCTTATCTTGATGCACGAATAATAGTCGTTTACACACATGAATATATATACACATACATACACATACACACACACACACAAATACAGATAGACACATACATAAATATATATACTTATACACATACGTTTAATAAACTACGAATGTTACTTATCCAGAAATACTTCATAATTTATAAATATTTAAATGAGTATCGATAATAGTAGAGAGAATAAAAGAGGAGAGAGAGAGGGAGAGAGGGAGAGAGATAGAGAAGGAAAAGGACAAAGAAGAAAATGTATTTCAATGACGCAGCGGAGGTACCATGAATAATGATACACTTTATCATAGAGAAGGGATCTTTTAAACCGTTATCTTATATTCAACCTGTCGTATTTCTTTATGTCCGTTAATGTAATAGCTCTTACAATGTAAACTCTAAGAGGATAAAGTTAATTATTGAAAGTAATTCTGACAAATACATTGCATCAAAATCTAATGTTATTATCTACTTTGTAATGTGTTTGTGTGTATGTTTATATACGGAATGTCACTCAAAAGTCATGAATCAAACATTTGTTATTATTAAAAATGATCTTCCCTATCATCTCTTTTTGTTTTATCAATGATTTTTAGAAGATCCTACATTTATAAATATATTATTTATTTATTTATTTATTCATGTATATTTTGCACATATATCATAAAGGAGATAATAGTATCATATTTATCATATAACACACACGCACACAAAAGTGTAACAAAAGACTGTAACAAAGAGATAAACGATAAAGTTATCTATGAATTGCCAGAAAAAAAAAAGAAAAAAAAAATAACGATAAGTTTTATTTTTTACAGGAAAATTAGAGCCATGCGAGGAAGACGAACCAGACTATATAGAAAACTGTGAAAATCTTAAATTCAGAAAGATATTAAGGTTTTTGCATTATATAGATAAGAGAGTGAACGTTGGGAAATTTCAAGATCAAAATATATTAGAAATAAGAATAATCTCTGTTGATACTAATTGGAGAGGCAAAGGTATTGCCAAAGCACTTATTGAAAAAACAATGTGAGTATATAATTAATAAGAAAATAAATTAATTAATTAAAAATAAATTAGACATATAGAAATCTCTCGATAATATTTTTTTTCCTTTTACTACTATCGAATATAAATTTTATTTATTTCTTCTTATTTTTTTCTTTTCCTTTTTCAGAGAGATCGCTAAGGAACACAATTTTCAAGCAATACGTGTTGATTGTACATCCATGTTCTCTGGAAAATTATGCGAACGATTTGGTTTTGAAACAATAGATCAAGTGAAATATTCCGATTACGTTGACGAAAATGGTAAACCTATTTTTACACCTGCTCCTCCACATATGGCTGCTAACTCATATATCAAAAGATTATAAAATAATCGTTTGCAATCAAAGATTATGAAAAGAATAATTAATGTAATGTTAAGTAAGAAAAAAAAGAAAGCAACAATTGAGAGAAAGAGAAAGAGAGAAAAAGATGCGTTTTTGAATATTTTAAATCCAAACGAAAATTATAAATATCAATTTAATATGATTTTTATCAAATAATTGTATAATAATTCTTATTGTAAAAAAGAAAATTCGTTTTTTTTTGCGAACGTTGAATTAAATTATATAAAATATTTTCATATTTATTATGCATTTTAATCTGTACAATAACGAAATCATAATTGATATCTATTAAAAATCTATGAATTTTCATTTCTTCTATTTTTATTTAATGACAAAAATACTTTTCATTATTAGTTGTATATGTTTATCTATATACGACAAAATAATTATCTTAAAAAAATAAATTTTCTTGCTTTTTCTTCCTTATCTATGATTGATTACGTGTAAATATACATTTGTAGACTCATTAGTTCATAAACACTTTTGTGTATTCATGAATTTTGCTATGTATACTACATATATCAGATATCTTGCATTATAATTTATATTTAATATCACACGTTAAGCAATACGAATGTATTCTTTAAACTATATAATAATATTTGTACGACCAACTATTGTAATGACTCTTTCTAAAATAATATATTTACTTCTTATCTGAAACAAATATTAATTGCATAAATTATATTATATATATACATACATATATATATATATATATATATATATATATATATATATATATATATATATATATATATCTAAAAAACAGAATGAATCAAATAATATGATTAATCGATAAGATAGTTTTAAATTATCTTTTTTCATTATTTTTCTTACAAAAAATGTTCGCAAGGTAATTGTAACACATTTTATATCAGTTGTTCATTTTAATTTTTAATATTTTAAATTCTTAATCAATATAAATATAATATGTGCACTATGAAATAGAATATTTTGAAGGAATATTGAATAATTTTAAATAAATAATAATAATCAAATTATATGTTTCATCCTGTATATAATGAACTTTCCAAAAGTTTATATTCACCATCAAATTTTCTTCTATTCTCTTGTTCCTCGTGTATCCTCATTTTTTCTTTCACAAGATCCATCTGCTCTTCAAACGTAAGATTTTTCACCTTTTGTCGTATTGCGTTATATTCTTTTTGATATTTCATTTGCATCAGATCAATTCTACTAAGTAATCCTTGTTGAACAATTATCAATTGAAAAATTATTAAAAATATCCCAAATACAATATAAATTAATAGCTCAGAATTTATATTTTTTTGTTCTTTATTATTGTAATTTGGTTGCCAGTTTCCTCTTGCCATATGCTCTTCCCATTCTCTACGTCTAATAAATAAGTGGACGGACAAATATGAAGTATTTTTTCTAAAAATCAAAACAATACAATATTACTGCTTTTTTATTGATAGACGTACGATCTGTAAACATGGTAATGGTCTGCTTTTGGATTATGGTCAGGATAAAATGACGAATAAGTATTATATTTTAAACTCATGTCATATTGTTTTCTTGTATGTTCCTTGCTGAGGACATTGTAAGCTTCTTGCAACGCTACAAATTTATCATGTCCCTCTTTTCCCATGATATCAGGATGAAACTAAAGAAAACAACTGTATAAACTCTCTTATTAACACATTCATTTCACTAAATATTCATTCTGAAATATATTTGACATGTCATTTTTTTTTTTACCAAAAGAAAAAAATAATATACTTTTTTCGATAACGCAATAAAGGATCTTCTTATTTCTTTTTGCGAGCAATCTGGTGAAACTTCTAATATCTCGTAGTATTTGTGAGATCTACAAAGAAAATTTGTTTACATTCAAAAATATTACTTCTAACGATAAAACTATTGTTTGTCACATACCAACCTGTGAGTTCCATAACCTCGAAAGATTACGGAAAACAATTCTAGTTTGTTGATACGAGAAATTTGCATTGTTGATATGGAAAAAAAAAAGAGAAAAAATAATAAATTAAAATCCCAATCGAACTGCTATGTCAAATATACACCAACATTTATTAATTACGACTTAACTGAAATTTTATGACATAATAAAACTTTAAATCACAATACTTATTTAGAATACGACTGCTACGCTACCTGACGTTTACCTGTGGAACTTTTACGTCATATTCAATTGACAAATTGAATTGACAAATAATTGATTGTATTACCGACACTTACGACAAAATTAAAAGGAGAAACTATATGTTAATTATTTCATATATATATATATATATATATATATATATATATATGTATATACACAATATATATTATATAGATTAGTTATTATTCGTGTCAAATCAAAGGAAAGAGTTATTATAAGACGTTTTAGTTGTGTACACTTCCGTCTAAGCGCTGTGATCGCGCCATGTAAACAAAACATTCTATACGTTTATGGCCGTGAAAGCATGAAGATGTAAAAGGTACGCGTTACATAGATCATAGAGTATATCAAGTATTAATATCGTTTTTCCTTTGTATATAATAAAAAGTTATATTATTAAGTCACGTTAAACCATCATAATATAATTTAAAATTATTAAAATATATAAATGCAACAAACCGGTATTTGATAATAATTTTCTCTTAGCAATTTTATACAATATTATGTATCAATACTGATTCTTAATATACATAGAGATTATTATGTAATATTAATTTTAATTTGAAAACTATAATGAAAATATAAATTATGACAATTCTATCTATCACAAATACTATTATGTATTGATATTTAATTTTAATTAATATAATAATTTAACTTCCAAAGAAAATTCCGCGAAATTTTTGTAAGATAAGAAAATTCTGCAAATCGAATTATTCAGACAATCAAATTTTATATTATTCGTGTTCTAAATGATATGCATGATTTGGCAACATCGCATTCGTTACGTTATCATAAAGTCTGAATTTTCAACAAAAATATTTTGTTTCATTTAATGTTTCATTAAATTGGCGAAGAGTAGGTTTTATTGTTCAGTAAATATAAAAGGGTTGAACATAGATACAACGTTCAAATGAAATCTTTATTTACTCGGTAGGTAACGTAGAGTGTTTGACCAACACAAGTATCTAGAACTGGGTTATATTGTTGGTTGTCAAGAAAAGTGAGGAAAAATGGCGGACGAAAGTGAAGAACAGTGGTTATATGGAGATTCAACGGATGGAAAAGAATTATCGCCGACAAATGTTCAAATTGAAAGTCAACAAAATGATTCAATACCTATTAATTCTCAAGAAGCATCACAAATTTTGGAAGAAAAGAAAAATGATAACGTTCCAGAAAGATTAGCCGAGGTGCGTCGTTTATAACCTATTATTCCCGGCGTATTACTTCAAAACGATATTTGAATAAATCTTAGCATAAATAATCGATGTACGTGTTCTTTTTTTTTTTTTTGTTTAACTTTAACTAGAATTTGCTTAATTTTTGCTTAGATATCAGAAAATGCAGGTTCACCTAGAGAAGAATGTACATTGAATAATATGCAAGATGAAAATGATCCTGATGTTAGTAAAAATGGTACAAGAGAAGCTTCCAGTCAAGAGGATGGAGAAGCTGCAAGTGATTCTGATTCTGACGACGACGTTCATGTAGTTATTGGGGATATTAAATCGACACCGGCATATGGTAGTTTAAATATTAAAAGAGGTGGCCTACTTACGACCGCATCAGGGGTACCTGATAAATTGAATAAGCAACCAGGGAAATTTAGTATAGACGAATTCGAAACAATTGGTGTTATCAATGGAATGCCAGCTCATGAATTTAATTTAGATCAATTAGAAGATAAACCATGGAGACAGCCTGGTGCAGATATAACAGACTATTTCAATTATGGTTTCAATGAAGAAACTTGGAGAGCTTATTGTGAACGACAGAAAAAAATGAGAAGTGAATCTGGAGTAGGTTTGATATTAAATGCGGGAGGCGGTGGAAGTAATCCAGGTGGTATGCGAGTACCACAAGTAGCAATTACTAATGATAACAGTAAATACTCTGGTATCATGGGACCAAAACGAGCTGGACCACCGCCAGGTAGAAAAATGGCTGGCACTATAGATGTCATCGGAAGTTCAGGATTAGCTTCTAGAAGGAATCTTGATAAATCACCGCCTAAAGGAAACGTAATACAAGTGATGACAGCAGACAGAAGAGAATATTCTAGAAAACCAGGTTTTCCAGATATGAGCGTACCACCGCCAGGAGCAGGATTACCTCCACCCTTCGATATGCCACCTCCTGGATATCCCGGAGAGCCAGCTCCATTCTACATGCCTGAGACTGATCCGTATTATCAAAGTTATGAACCTACTCAAGATAATCAATGGGGTAACGATCCAGTAAGTAGACACATTAAAAGTATACACAATACAATCTATTCATTTTATCTCTTATAATACAATTATAATTTTAATATTTTTCCTTCGATAGACTTGGCAACCAACAAATTTAGCCATTCCAATGACAGAAGGCGAAGAAGAGAAAGATATGGGCCCTAAAACGATACCCACAATGGTACCACCGATATCTATACCACCTTTGATGCCACCTAGAGATCAACGAGATATTCGAGAACGTGAGAGGGATAGAGATCGAGATAGGGAACGTGAAAGAGATTTGGATTCGATGGGTAGGGAGAGAGAAAGGGAAAAAGAAAGGGAGCGTGATCGTGAAAGGGAAAAAGATTCAATGATCAGAGATCGTGATCGAGAAAGAGACTCCGTAGCACGAGACGAAGAAAGAGATCGCGATAGATCACGATCGCAATATCGACATAAAGAGAGGTAGGACGACGAACGTGAAACGATCGTACAAACACGATTACGTTTCAAAATTTTCTCCAAAGAAATCTTTCAATCTATCTTTTACCTTTTTTCATTAGGCATAGGCATCGTTCAAGGTCACGATCTCGTAGACACAAATCGCGATCGCGAAGTCCGAGTAGACGTAAGAAGAAATCAAGACGCTCCGACCGGGAACGTTCTAAAGAAGAAAGCGAATGAATAGAAATGTATATATAAATATATATATATATATATACACACAAATATATATATACATATATATATATATATATATATATATACACAGATATACATACACGTATATATATATGCATGATTATGTATGTATATAAACATCGTTGTCTAATTAAAAAGAAATCGACGTTCGAAGCTAAAAAAAGTTTCATACTTTTTAAAAATTGTTTTTGATGATAATCCATATTCGCACTGTATTTTCTTCGCAGTCTGTAATTTCCTGAAATTCACCATGAATGCTATCTCTCTCTCTCATGGTTCTTAATTATAAGTAAAGACAATTATCATTTGTGAGCGATAATGAAATAAAATTTATTGATTACAACAAAATAAAAGGAAAAAAAAAAAAAAAGAAAAAAAAAGAAAAAAAAATAATTTGCTCGTCCTAATGATTTTTATATCCCATCACCAATTTGTATAATCCTGTAATTGGGTTAACCGAAGGAAACAAAATTAATGGTGCATTAAAGGAAATAGAAATATTAAAATGACAAACACGTGCCATTCAATGTATGGTTTTATATCATAATGTTATTACAGAAATTGTATTTCATAATAATTAAAAGTAGTAATAGTTTATTGGTAAATCACTCACGCGGGTGAATTAATGGATCGATAATAACGCCGATTTTCTAATGTCGACCTAATATCGATCGTCGCACACACGTGTGTTTTCTTTCTTCTCTTCTTCTTCTTTTTTTTTCTGTTTTTCTCTTTTTCTTGTTCAATTATACTTCCTTTTCTTTTCTTTTTTTTTTTTTTCATCAAATCTTTTCCTTTCTCTTTCTCTTTTCTTTCTTTTTTTCTTTTTTTTTTTCCTCTTTTGTTTCATCGTCTTCATACATAATGGAAAAAAATGTTACATTTGTACAGCCATCATATATATGATACATTTAGAATACCATTAATCCATTATCATTTTTTCCCTTAAGTGTGTCGTATTTAAGTGTCGAGTGTATTCTTTTGCGTGTATGTGTGTGTGTGTGTGTGTGTGACGTGTGTATCTGACGTATTAGAGTATGCCTACTTATAAAGTTAAAAAGTGCTACTTCAAGTGCTCAAAACAAATTGTCAACATGATGTCGTTTTGAAAAAGGGGAGAAAAGGGGAGTGTGTCTTTTTCTTTTCTTTTCTTTTTTCTTTTTCCATTTTTTTTGTTGTTTTTCTTTTTTTTTCTCTTTTTTTTCTCTTTTTTTTTTTTTTTTTTTTTAATACGAACGTAAAGAAAAATATGAGAAAAAGATTGAACGAGCGCGTGTATTTATTTGAAAAACGATTCAATGATCATATTTTTTAACGTTCCAATGAAATACATATAAACTTTATTAACACGAACGTGATAAATCAATAAGAAGAAAAAGAAAAAAACTATCTCGTAATATTCTCTCGAGAAACGTATTAGATTGTAATATTGGAAAAAGAAGAAGAAAAAAAAAAGAAAAAGAAAGAAAAGAAAAGAAAAAGGGAGAGAGAAAGAGATAGATAGATAGATAGATAGATAGATAGATAGAGAGAGAGAGAGAGAGAGAGAGAGAGAGAGAGAGATACAGAGAAAGAAAAATTTTAATAACGATCTCCCCTTTGGAAATATTAAAAATATATACGTTAGAACGTATTTAACGTATTCAATTTGTATTGAATTAAAGTGACAGATATAACGAGAATAAATAAAAGTTTTAAAGTATTATTATCGTAGTACGTCGTATATGTTCCTGTCGTCGTCTACAGAAAAAGAAAAACGAAAAAAGAAAAGAAAAAAAAAATTCATAATAAAAAAGGAAAATAAAAAAAAGAGAAGAAAAAGAAAGAAACGAAATAAAATGACAAGTGAAATTAGAAAAATAAAAAAGAAAAAAAAAGAGAGAGAGAGAGAGAGAGAAAGAGAGAGAAAAGGGTTAGCGAGCAATGGCGCGATATAAGTAATTATATCCTAGGATAAACGGGGTACCCATGATTTAATCTCGAAATAACATTAGAATCCTAATTTCACGTTTAATTATGTTTCATTCGCCGCACGCACGAACAAATATTATTTATAATCATACTGAAGTAGATAGATTGCTGTGAGGAAGGGGACGGGTTGTAATGAGGAAATAACGCCCGAATAATTGATTTATAATAACATTATTTACTTTTAATTTATATATCCCCACGCGGTAGCTCTTTTTCAATAAACAAAACGGATTCACGTTTCGACGTGCAAACTATTTCATTTAATTTCTTTTATTTATCTCGTCATTTTTCTTCCTTTTCTATCCTTTTTCTTCTTATTTTGTCTCTCTTTACACTCTCAAACGATTCTATTTATTAATACAACTCGTGAAATTTCTCTAATTATAATTCTTCTTCTTTCTTTCTCTCTCGCTCTCTCTCTCTCTCTCTCTCTCTCTCTCTCTCTTTCTCTTTGTGTAAAATGATAATAATTTTATAAATTAATCTCGATCCATTCTTTTTCGTACTAACTTATTCGTCCGAAATCTATCCCCATCATTTAACGAAGAATTTTTATTCGGAGTGTTTTTCTAAAAATGAAAAAAATATTCTTTCAATCGATTCACAATTTAATTATCGTTAGATCCGGGCAATCAAAGAAATTGGAAGATAATTAATTAAAGAAACAAAACGAAAACAAAAAAACAACAAAAAAAAAGAAAATACACAATAAAAATAAAAATGAACGAATGAAAGAAATATAGACCGATCGACGATCTAGCAAATCGAGACGCGATGAAAAAAAGATTGCCAAGTTATATATACGTATGTGCATAAACAATAAATACATATTTGTATACCTGACAAATGATCTTTGTATGTACGTATAACGTTCTTAACTTACGAGTGTGCATTGTTAGCAAATTACAAAAAAAAAAAAAAAAAAGAAAAAGAAAAAAAATGAAAATATGTAATAAAACTATGTCCGACATTTATCATTTATCATATCCGCGTCGATCATTTTATTTATCTCGATTTATTATAATCTCGATGAATTTCTATATAGCGATAATAACGACCAATTAAGAGATTCAAAAAGATCCGCGATAACAATAAACACGAAAAATTCATTATTTCAATATAATAGATAAAAAAAAATTGAAAGGGAAACAAAAAGTGAAAAGGAAAATGTAAAATTGAGATACGAACGAACGCTTCGTTTAACGACAGGTGATAGTTGTCTTTATACGGTACGATAATCGTGATAATGATTATTATTGTTATTATTATTATTATTATTATTATTATTATTATCATTATCATTATCATTAATAATAATATTATATAAATATAAAAGAGAGATGATTAGATGGGTCAAGCATTTCGCAGTGACTAATTGTGTCGCCTTACTTTTGGCGAATTGTTTTTCTATTTTTTTTCAAACGATTGACAGCCGATTATTACTAATTATTGATTTGTTGAAAGCGAAAATGACGATGTTAAAAGAAAAAAACGAAAACAACGAATAATGATAATAATAATCATAATAATAATAAAAAGAAACGGACGAGAATCTATCTATTTCGTATGAGAGGATGTATCAGAGATGAAAAATTGAATCGTTTCCTCTTTTTTTTTGTTCGTGGTGCCAAAATCATAGTGCTATCATTCATTTGTGTGCTGCTTTTTTCTCTTTTTTGTTTTTTTTTTGTTTTTTTTTTCGAAAAATGTCTCTTTCTCTCTCTCTCTCTCTCTCTCTCTCTCACGCACAACGTACATACTTAGTATACACTCCCTCTCTCTTTCTCACACTCGCTCTCGTTCTCTCTCTTTCTTTCTCTCTTGTGATTATTACGTGTGTGTTTATTATTTTTCTGTCGTTACTTAAACGGTAATATAGTGACACGTCTACTACTCGCACTGTTTCTGCCTGTTGTAAAAAACATTGTCGAAAATGATTTTATTTTATTCTTTCTTTTCTTTTCTTTTTTTTTTTTGTTCATGGCTATTTCATATATCGCGTCTCTACATTCTATACACTAATATACAAGTTACACAAGATTTTTGTTTATATTCTTTTCTCTTTTTTGTTCGTTTGTTTGTTTGTTTGTTTGTTTGTTTGTTTGTTTGTCTGTCTGTTTGTTTGTTTGGTTGGTTGGTTAATTGGTTGTTTCTTTCCGATATAATGCGTTTGCCTTTTTCCGTCCCACTTATCTAAATTTATATCTCGTAGCGTAAAGTACAGATTAAATTTCTTTATCTTTTTCTTCCATATTTTTTATTTTTATTTATTAATTTATTTTTTCTTTAATTATTATTTCTTTCCTCTCGTCAAACTACCGCGTGTCTTGATTAACACCGGCCAATTCTTACAACGCTCACAATTTATATTAGTATTAACATTTCGAAATATCCAAATCAAATTAGATTTTTGACCCTTTTTTTTTCTTTTACACATACATATATACATATACATACATACAAATATATATATATATATATATAAGTATGTATATATGTATATATTATTTTTTTTCTTTTGTCGAATGTTAAATCTTAATGGAAGAATTTTTAAAATCGATTTCAAATCGTCGCGCCATAACTTCCTTTTATTATCTATTATTTTATCGATATCGGGCGCGTAAGAATCGGCGATGTTCGATGAACGAGTTGTGAATACGCATACATATATGACATATATCAGACGAATTATCAATTTACGCGACGTACGCCGTAAGTGTGAACGTTCGATCGGTGGTAATTTTTATTTTCCATTTATTTTTCTTTTTCTTTTTTTTTTTTTTTTCCAAATATATACCATATTGAATTTACAAAAGATTATCTTATTAATCATAAAATCGAGAAACAAAAACGATTAACAATTATCTTCCTTAAAATCAATCGAATCTTTTCGAATAACTCTTAATTACATTGAAGGAAAAAAAAATAAAAAAAGAAAAAAGAAAAAGGAGAAAAGAAAAAAAAACGAGGAAAAAGCAACAAGAAAATAAGAAACGAAAAAAAAAAAAGAAATAAAACGTTCCGTTCGAAATTCGAACGGTGAACATTTTGACGATGAGAGTTTTGATTTATGGCGCGAAATTTGAAATCCACCGACGGTCCTACCCTCAACGATTTACGTCGCCGCATCCTGCCAAACGTTTCATGTTATCCCTGCGAATCCATATTTCTGTTTACGTGTATTATTTAATATGTGTCGTATTGATGAATGTGTCTGTGTTTGTGTGTGTGTGTGTGTGTGTGACATCGAGAGAAATGTTTTGTGTTATAAGTATATGGTATGAACATGGTATATGACATGGACATGATGTGTTGTGTCGTATATTTTAAAGGTGTATATGTCCGTGTACGTATCTATGGGTGTGTATATGTGTAGTACATGAATTATGATTTAAGCGATGAGAGAATAGCGCGCAACTGTACATCAGTCTTTAATATCAGGGCGCACCATTCCCGCCTTGATCTACATCTTCTTGTTCATTCTTTTTATCTCTTTTCTTTTATTTTATTGTATTTAATTTTATTTATTCGTTTTTCTTTTGTTCTCTCTTTTTATTTATTTCTTTTTTTTTGTTTTGTTTTGTTTTGTTTTCATTCGCCCTTTCGCCTTCGTCAGGTGAAAAAGATCCGACGCAGGATGGATCGGTTCAGCCTTTCGTTCGTTCGTTAGTTAGTTTTATTTATTTATTTTTTATTTTTATTTTTATTTTTATTTTTTTTTTGTTTTATTATTTATTTTTAATCTTTTTAATTCTCATTTCATGAATTCTCTTTTCACATATATCATCAGCGCCATGGCAGTTGAAAACGGTGGGTATAAGTAGAGTGAATGTTTCCTCGTGATACATTCGTGACAACACGAACTTTGTATGTATGTGTATGTATATAATGTATATCCTATGTATCCATGTATGTGATTATTATTTATGTTTTGTTGTATATTCGCGCGTACAAAATTAATACGAGGAGCACAGGCTAGTAAACGCGATGAAAGCGTAGAAATATCACGCTGGTTTACATACAAGATGTTTAACGTTCGTTTACTTTTTCATTTCAATTACAATGATCTCTTGGATTTTATTCGTCATTTTTCTTAAACGCAACGTTTTCTATCGCACTATTTGAATGCGTATATAAGTATGTGTCTCGCATTTGTGCACGCAGGTGGATCATGTCGATGTCCTATTTTTTGTGTCACTCCATTGTAACCAT